>NC_059231.1:20781848-21081848 GCF_020615455.1 Coregonus clupeaformis | reverse complement strand
CTCCCTCTCAAGTTTTTTTATTTCAAGGTCCAGTTTCCTAATTGTCCTCTTTTTTATTTCGGACTCCAGTGCAAGATTTTCCATCTTTTTCTTCTTGTACTGAATGTCTATGTCTGCCAGTTCTATTTGGCGCCGGAGGTGGTTGCCATACAACTTTCTGATAGCTTGTGAGCTCTGTGAACACAATACAATTAGCGCAGCTGGAATTTGGCAGGATGTGGTGTCCTTTTATTAATACGCACTATGTTGCCAGGCTGGTTTTCCCACTGTATAGCATCTGGGTCCTGTAAAAGAAATTAGATTTTTTGATTTTGATGAGGACTCCTCCCCATTGTAGAGTAAATAGTACTTTCACAGTCTTAACATGATACCTCATGCCTTCTGGAATCCAGAGAGATGGTCTCCTCCTCATCATCGTCTCCATCATGTGCTGTTGCTGCTGCACTGGGGCCTTCACCCTATCACATTTAATCGGATTCATATTGAAGCTAGTAGACAAGACATGCCAGGCCTACAGTATGCCTTTGATGGAGTACTCACTGGATCAGCATCGTCTGGTGCTTGTGCTGGTGGCTCTAACAGGAACACAGTGCTGCCAGACACTGCAAGGCAATAGGTAAACCAAAGTCAGACAGTCCAAATTGATTCAATATGAATGTGGTTGTATCCCATGTAGAGATGGAAGGACATACCTTGAATGAAGCGGGTGGCATCTTGGGAGGAACCTATGCTCGTCTCTTTCCCCCAGGGATCCCCTCTAAGACGGGCCTGCCTTTATTTAGCTCCAAGGCCATGTCCTCTGCTGGGGTAAGGTCAGCCTTTGGTGACCCACCACCCGTGCCTTGTCTGTGGGTATTCTTTTTCACTGCTAAAACAGTACAGACAATGTGTGAGCAGGCACCTTCTGGGTACAATATATGCTTGTGCTTTGTTAAATATTAGTCAGGGACCATACCATTCTGCAGAATGTTCTTGTATTTGATTTTGACCTGCTGCCATGTCCGTTTTGGCCCGTTCATGTTTAATCTACACACACACACACACACACACACACACATTTAATGGAGTCACACTGCAAAAAATTACTTGGTATTTTTGTCTTGTTTTCAGTAAAAATATCAAAAAATTTATCATAGCTTTATACAGTGTGATGGAGTTACTTTACACAATTTCACTCATATCTGCAGTGCATTTCAATTAAAAATTTAACCGTTTCATAATTACAGTACAACTGCATTTTTGGAGATGTGAATTAAATATTTGAATTGTAATTGTGATGTTTCAGCGGAGCGGTGAGTGTGTAATTGTGCACTACTTACGCATTCAGGCGGTCTGCAATACTTTGCCACGCTTTTTCTCTTTGCTTTATCACTGTGGCGGTGTTGCCTTTCTTCTTAATTATATCTTTTACCTCCTCGTATGCCTCCATGAGGATTTGTGCTTCCGACGGGGAAAAGTACGCGGCTCTAGTTGCCATGGTAAATCAGTTAATCTGTGATCTGTGGCGGGGTCTATTTGAGTGAGCCGTGAGCGCGCACCTATCCAGGATTGGTTTCACCTGGCTTAATGAATCCGTGTCTGCTCATCCTGGCTTGGTCTTTGTGCAACCAATTAAGCCTGGACGCACATGTTTTGGCTTCATTGAGCTCAGCTGAGTCATTTATCCCGGATGTCTTAATTCTACTTTTGTGCAACAGGCCCCTGATCTTAATGAGTGTTTGTTTCCTTTGAAATGGGGTTTGTTTGAATAGACTGAAATGAACAGCTTTGTATGAGTGAAAAAACATGGCATGCTAGCTCCATCCTGGTGGCACAGTGGACTAATTCCATGGATAGAGAACAGAAGATCATAGGTTTGGATTTCACTGATGCCGTGCCACAATAAAAAAGAAATGTGTTTGCATGATTAATGCCTAAGCAAATTAATTTCCATCTGTGCTTGGAGTTCAAAACAGTTAACCCAAACTAAGCTAGCAGTGTTATTACAAGTCTTATTGAAACATGCTGTCAGAACGTTCTTTAATTACCTTAAAATAACTTATAATTTCCGTTCCCAGAACGTTAATAAAACCTCCCAGGAAAACTTTCAGGGAACCATAGTAAAACATTATCAGAAACTCCCTGCAACCTAAAAATGAACGTTCCCAGAACAGGCTAAATGTTCACTTCCGTTCTCAGAACGTTTAAAAAACTTTCAGTTTTACCAGTCAGGAAACCTATGGCTTCGTTTCCAGAACCAATGGGAAAACAAAAACGTACGTTCCCACAACTTCCAAGGAACCAAATGTGCTAGCTGGGTATGTTGCAGTAATCAGAGTCCTATCTCATGGCTTGATAATAATTCCCAGAGCTCTCGCTCGCTGTTATCACACACCCTCCAATATCAGTGTGTGTGTTGTGCGTGTGTAGGCTGTGTGTGTGTGTGTGTGAGTAGGCTTTGTGTGTGAGTATGCTTTGTGTGTGTGCGTGTGTTTCAAAGGAGTAGGAAATAGAGTATACTAACTACTCCTGTCTGTTCTCTGTTGTGGTTATAGGGTCATTAGAAGCAGAACATTGTGGCATGGTTCATTGGCAGGGACCATTGTTACAGGCAGGTTGCTAATGGCTACTTACCATGTAAAACAGGAGGAAGGGCTGGTAAAGAGATGCAGCTGTGCAACACGTCCCTTTCACTGCAGAAAGATCACACCAGATAGACTTCAGAATTCAACGTTTGTCCAGGTCCCCAGGACATCGGGAGATGCCTTCAATACCGTCCACTATGGGCAATCTGAGCACATATTATCATCTAGTAGGCTCACGGCTTGCTATGGTGTTGTGAATGGGGCTAGAGGAAGGGCTTGAACCGCGTGCTTCGGCTGAAAGGATCGCAGGTTCAATCCCAGTGCTAGACACACGTTTTATTTTTTCTGTTTGAACCTTATCCCAAACCTTAATCCTTACCTTAACCAGTCGGAATTAATGCCTACACTTAACCATCAAGTTGTTTATGCATAAGCGTAATTTTTTTTCTGTTTTAACAACCTTAACCCTGACATGGGGGTGAAGTGCTGCTGGAGTGCAGAAGAGCGGCGCTCCATCACTTTTTTCAATTTGAGAATACACAGAGCTGGTAAAACAATTTATGGAAAATTAATTTGGATAAATTCTATTTAATTATCACAAAAATTCCATGAAATACGATAGAATGACAAGCCAAATAAATATGTATAGCAGCCTAGCCCTAGAGGGTAAATGGTGCTTTCTTAGCTGTTTTCTCTCTGGCATAAAAAAGCTTGATTTTATGGCTATTTTAAAATGGATTTCCTGCAATTCTATGTAATAATGATTTATGTTCACTACTTGGTCAATTGATTTGATAGCATGTTTAATCTATGCAAATTAATTTTATGAATTGAAAGTTCACCTCTCCGGTTTCTTTTATTCTGTAATAGGGAATATTGTAGCCATGTATTCAAGCTAACCAAATCAACGTTTATTTATGATACAGCGTGTAAGCTCCAAAATACAATAAAATACCTAACTCGCAATAAAGGTGTCTTCACAAACAGTGCAATGACATTCATCTAGATGTATGTATTTACATTTAGGTTATAGCCTACAAATAGCTATACCATGTAGTCGTAGGTCTATTAGGCTATAGGCTACTGCTAATTATTGTTGTTTGTTCCTAGACTGGCCGAATGGCAGAGCTATCCTTCCGCTATCCTTCAGCACCACAAGTTGGTTCAACTTCTTTAACATCAGTGTGCGATCATGGCGCTGTCCTTTCAGCACCACGAAGGGCACTCCAATCGCTTAAAATGACATCTCATCAAGATCTGTTGCCTATGCCTAATAGTCCTACCCATCACTTATTATTATTATTATTATTATTATTATTATTACAAATAGAAGATTATCACTTCTCACAATGGTGCTCCTTCAGTAAAGTTAGATCAAAGCTGAATCAATGTCTCACAAGATCACATAATGATTCATTAGCATTTTACATAACAGAAACAAATATAATACCATAGCATAGTAGGACTATAACATTACTGTTACACCGGAAACCCCTCCTCATTTCTAATGAGATTTTAGGATGAAGCTGAATAGTAATAATATATATATCATGCACCAAAACTCAACAGAGTTGAAAACAAACAGATTGAAACAAAATATAAGAAAGGCTAATAGTTCGTTAACACCATCTGCTCTAATTCGCTCACGAAACAGTAATTCAAGAGATCAATCAAATGATTGGCATGAAGATTCAGTTTGGACGTTTCACCGGTACAACGTGAAGAATTATCATTCACCACTGAAAGTGATGATGGCCTATTTTGAAATGAGGTAACCTATGCCTAACTTGGTGTTTGAGGGTATTAAAAATATAACATTTTGTTTAGACAATATGTATGGGCATAGGCAGAATCATTTTATGCATATTCTATAATTATAGACTATTCAGTTGGCTACATCTGTCGGTACAAACTTTGATTGAATAAATTATGATGTCAGTAACTAGTTTCCATCCAATTTGCGACAGACTTTCTTGCATATACATTAAATTCCCATGTACGGAATGAAAAATACAAGTTAAATGGGTTTCCATCGCATTTCCAACTCTACTGATGGTTTTATCACAAACACTGTTGCGTCATATAGCAAATGTGCCCACTCCGGTCTTGGCACATGCACTCTAGCCAACAGCTCCCAGGCATAGTGCGGGATGGCTACTTACATTATGAGATTATTATGGATAAGAGCGATATTATTTGTCAAACGGCAACCAAGCATCGATCATCATGTCACCAGAATAAGACCCTCGATATGTATTGGAGAGGAGCACCAAGCTCAGCACCTTGCACATTCACCACCCTGTGAAGTTCATCATCATTTTTTTCATCTGTAGCCTAATAAACTGCATGCTTACCCGAGTCGTAGTGGGAGGACCACACAACATATCATCGTGTGACTAAAAGTCTACTTCGATATGAGTTTATTATGTCAATATTTGCGCATAAAGGTGTTTCCACCACCATTTCTCGCATAATTATAGACACAAAAAGATCCGACCATGTCGAACGAACAAATTGTCTATTGGCATTTACACTGAACAAAAATATAAATGCAACATGCAACAATTTCAAAGATTTTACTCAGTTACAGTTCATAGAAAGAAATCAGTCAATTGAAATAAATGCATTAGGCCCTAATTTATAGATTTCACATAACTGGGAATACAGATATGCATCAGTTGGTCACAGATACCTTAAAAAAAAGGGTAGGGAAGTGGATCAGAAAACCAGTCAGTGGTGGGACCCCCATTTTCCTGATGTAGCTTGACACATCTCCTTCGCATAGATTTGATCATGTTGTTGATTGTGGCCTGTGGAATGTTGTCCCACTCCTATTCAAGGGCAGTGTGAAGTTGTTGGATATTGGAGGGAACTGGAACACACTGTCGTACACATCAATCCAGAGCATCCCAAACATGCTCAGTGGGAAGAACTGGGACATTTTCAGCTTCCAGGAATTGTGTACAGATCCTTGCAACATGGGGCCGTGCATTATCATGCTGAAACATGAGGTAATGACGGCAGATAAATGGCACGACAATGGGCCTCAGGATCTCATCATGGTATCTCTGTGCATTCAAATTACCATCGATAAAATGCAGTTGTGTTCGTTGTCCGTAGCTTAGGCCAGCCCATACCATAACCCCACTGCCACCATGGGGCACTCTGTTCACAACGTTGACATCAGCAAACCACTCTCCCACACAACGTCATACACTCTGTCTGCTATCTGCCCGGTACAGTTGAAACCGGGATTCATCCGTGAAGAGCACCCTTCTCCAGCGTGCCAGTGGCCATCGAAGGTGAGCATTTGCTCACTGAAGTCTGTTACGATGCCGAACTGCAGTCAGGTCAAGACCCCGGTGAGGACGACGAGCACGTAGATGAGCTTCCCTTAAACAGTTTCTGACAGTTTGTACAGAAGTTCTTTGGTTGTGCAAACCCATAGTTTCATCAACTGTCCGGGTGGTTGGTCTCAGACGATCCCGCAGGTGAAGAAGCCGGATGTGGAGGTCCTGGGTTGGCGTGGTTACAAGTGGTCTGCGGTTGTGAGGCCAGTTGGACGTACTGCCAAATTCTCTATAACAACGTTGGAGGCGGCTTATGGTAGAGAAATGAACATTAAATTATCTGGCAACAGCTCTGGTGGACATTCCTGCAGTCAGCATGTCAGTTGCACGCCCCCTCAAAACTTGACACATCTGTGGCATTGCGTTGTGTGACAAAACTGCACATTTGAGAGGCCTTTTATTGTCCCCAGCACAAGCTGCACCTGTGTAATGATCATGCTGTTTAATCAGCATCTTGATATGCCACACCTGTCAGGTGGATGGATTATCTTGGCAAAGGAGAAATGCTCATTAACAGGGATGTAAACAAACTTGTGGACAAAATGAGAGAAAAAAGCTTTTTGTGCATAAGGAAACTTTCTGGGATCTTTTATTTCAGCTCATGAAACATGGGACCAACACTTTACATGTTGTGTTTATATTTTTGTTCAGTGTATAAAATGATATCTGCATCAGCCCGGTCATGACTGTTTTCTTGTGTCAGGTAAATCATCCGCATGAAATAGTTGGATGGAAACGTGGTAATTTACATTTTGTTTTTGCGCTCCCTCACCTTAAAAAATAGCATTACACCACTGCCCTACTTTCACTTCACCCAAACATTCAGTGCCTTCAGAAAGTATTCACACCCCTTGACTTTTTCCACATTTTGTTGTGTTACAGCCTGAATTTAACATGGATTAAATGGAAATGGTGTGTCACTGGCCTACACACAATACACCATATTTTCAAAGTGGAATTATGTTTTTCGAAATGTTTACAAATTAATAAAAAATTAAAAGCTAAAATGTCTTGACTAAACAAGTATTCAATGCCTTGTTTATGGCAAGCATAAATAAGATCAGGATTAAAAATGTGCTTAACAAGTCACATAATAAGTTGCATGGACTTGCTCTGTGTGCAATAATAGTGTTTAACACTTTGGATGGTGTATCAATAAACCCAGTCACTACCAACATACAGGTGTCCTTCCTAACTCAGTTGCCGGAGAGGAAAGAAACCGCTCAGGAATTTCACCATGAAGTCAATGATGACTTTAAAACAGTTACAGAGTTTAATGGCTGTGATAGGAGGAAACTGAGGATGGATCATCAACATTGTAGGTACTCCACAATACTAACCTAATTGACAGAGTGAAAAGAAGGAAGCTTGTACAGAATACAAATATTCTAAAACATGCATCCTGTTTGCAACAAGGCACTAAAGTAATACTGCAAAAATTGTGGCAAAGCAATTAACTTTTTGTCCTGAATGCAAAGTGTTATGTTTCGGGGAAATCCAATATAACAAATTACTGAGGACCACTCTCCACATTTTCAAGGATAGTGGTGGCTGCATCATGTTATGGGTATGCTTGTAATCCTTGAGGATTGGATTTTCAGGATTAAAATAAATGGAATGGTGCTAAGCACAGGCAAAATCCTAGAGGAAAACCTGGGAGATTAATTCCGCAGGACAATATCATAAAACACAAGGCCAAATCTACACTGGAGTTGCTTATCAAGAAGACAGTGTATGTTCCTGAGTGGCCGAGTTAGAGATTTGACTTAAATCTGCTTGAAAATCTATGGAAATACCTGAAAATGGTTGTATAGCAATGAGCAACAACCAATTTGACAGAGCTAAAAATATATATATATAAACAGTGGGGAGAACAAGTATTTGATATACTGCCAATTTTGCAGGTTTTCCTACTTACAAAGCATGTAGAGGTCTGTAATTTTTATCATAGGTACACATCAACTGTGAGAGACGGAATCTAAAACAAAAATCCAGAAAATCACATTGTATGATTTTTAAGTAATTAATTTGCATTTTATTGCATGACATAAGTATTGGATCACCTACCAACCAGTAAGAATTCCGGCTCTCACAGAACTGTTCATTTTTCTTTAAGAACCCTCCTGTTCTCCACTCATTACCTGCATTAACTGCACCTGTTTGAACTTGTTACCTGTATAAAAGACACCTGTCCACACATTCAATCAAACAGACTCCAACCTCTCCACAATGGCCAAGACCAGAGAGCTGTGTAAGGACATCAGGGATAAAATTGTAGACCTGCACAAGGCTGGGATGAGCTACAGGACAATAGGCAAGCAGCTTGGTGAGAAGGCAACAACTGTTGGCGCAATTATTAGAAAATGGAAGAAGTTCAAGATGACGGTCAATCACCCTCGGTCTGGGGCTCCATGCAAGATCTCACCTCGTGGGGCATCAATGATCATGAGGAAGGTGAGGGATCAGCCCAGAACTACACGGCAGGACCTGGTCAATGACCTGAAGAGAGCTGGGACCACAGTCTCAAAGAAAACCATTAGTAACACACTACGCCGTCATGGATTAAAATCCTACAGCGCACGCAAGGTCCCCCTGCTCAAGCCAGCGCATGTCCAGGCCCATCTGAAGTTTGCCAATGACCATCTGGATGATCCAGAGGAGGAATGGCAGAAGGTCATGTGGTCTGATGAGACAAAAATAGAGCTTTTTGGTCTAAACTCCACTCGCCGTGTTTGGAGGAAGAAGAAGGATGAGTACAACCTCAAGAACAACATCCCAACCGTGAAGCATGGAGGTGGAAACATAATTCTTTGGGGATGCTTTTCTGCAAAGGGGACAGGACGACTGCAGCGTATTGAGGGGAGGATGGATGGGGCCATGTATCGCGAGATCTTGGCCAACAACCTCCTTCCCTCAGTAAGAGCATTGAAGATGGGTCGTGGCTGGTTCTTCCAGCATGACAATGACCCGAAACACACAGCCAGGGCAACTAAGGAGTGGCTCCATAAGAAGCATCTTAAGGTCCTGGAGTGGCCTAGCCAGTCTCCAGAGCTGAACCCAATAGAAAATCTTTGGAGGGAGCTGAAAGTCCGTATTGCCCAGCGACAGCCCCGAAACCTGAAGGATCTGGAGAAGGTCTGTATGGAGGAGTGGGCCAAAATCCCTGCTGCAGTGTGTGCAAACCTGGTCAAGACCTACAGGAAACGTATGATCTCTGTAATTGCAAACAAAGGTTTCTGTACCAAATATTAAGTTCTGCTTTTCTGATGTATCAAATACTTATGTCATGCAATAAAATGCAAATTAATTACTTAAAAATCATACAATGTGATTTTCTGGATTTTTGTTCTAGATTCCGTCTCTCACAGTTGAAGTGTACCTATGATAAAAATTACAGACCTCCTACATGCTTTGTAAGTAGGAAAACCTGCAAAATCGGCAGTGTATCAAATACTTGTTCTCCCCACTGTATATATTGTACAATCCAGGTGTGCAAAGCTCTTAGAGACTTACCCATAATTACTCACAGCTGTAATCGCTGCCAAAGGTGATTCTAACATGTATTGACTCAGGGGTTTGAATACTTATGTAAATAAATTTTTTCTGTATTTCATTTTCAATAAATTTGCTAACATTTCTAAAACCATGTTTTCACTTTGTTATTATGGGGTATTGTGTGTAGATGGGTGAGACAAAACATATATTTAATCCATTTGAATTCAGGCTGTAACACAACAAAATGTGGAATAAATCAAGGGGTATGAATACTTTCTGAAGGCACTGTACATTTATCCCCCCTCGGACAAACATTGAATACTTCAAATCAAATCAAATCAAATTGTATTGGTCACATGCGCCGAATACAACAGGTGCAGACATTACAGTGAAATGCTTACTTACAGCCCTTAACCAACAGTGCATTTATTTTAAACAAAAAAAGTAAGAATAAAACAACAACAAAAAAAGTGTTGAGAAAAAAAGAGCAGAAGTAAAATAAAGTGACAGTAGGGAGGCTATATATACAGGGGGGTACCGTTGCAGAGTCAATGTGCGGGGGGCACCGACTAGTTGAGGTAGTTGAGGTAATATGTACATGTGGGTAGAGTTAAAGTGACTATGCATAAATACTTAACAGAGTAGCAGCAGCGTAAAAAGGATGGGGTGGGGGCAGTGCAAATAGTCCGGGTAGCCATGATTAGCTGTTCAGGAGTCTTATGGCTTGGGGGTAGAAGCTGTTGAGAAGTCTTTTGGACCTAGACTTGGCACTCCGGTACCGCTTGCCGTGCGGTAGCAGAGAGAACACTCTATGACTAGGGTGGCTGGAGTCTTTGACAATTTTGAGGGCCTTCCTCTGACACCGCCTGGTATAGAGGTCCTGGATGGCAGGAAGCTTTGCCCCAGTGATGTACTGGGCCGTACGCACTACCCTCTGTAGTGCCTTGCGGTCGGAGGCCAGGCAGTTGCCATACCAGGCGGTGATGCAACCAGTCAGGATGCTCTCGATGGTGCAGCTGTATAATTTTTTGAGGATCTGAGGACCCATGCCAAATCTTTTTAGTCTCCTGAGGGGGAATAGGCTTTGTCGTGCCCTCTTCACGACTGTCTTGGTGTGTTTGGACCATGATAGTTCGTTGGTGATGTGGACACCAAGGAACTTGAAGCTCTCAACCTGTTCCACTACAGCCCCGTCGATGAGAATGGGGGCGTGCTCAGTCCTCTTTTTTTTCCTGTAGTCCACAATCATCTCCTTTGTCTTGGTCACGTTGAGGGAGAGGTTGTTGTCCTGGCACCACACGGCCAGATCTCTGACCTCCTCCCTATAGGCTGTCTCATCGTTGTCGGTGATCAGGCCTACCACTGTTGTGTCGTCGGCAAACTTAATGATGGTGTTGGAGTCGTGCCTGGCCATGCAGTCATGGGTGAACAGAGAGTACAGGAGGGGACTGAGCACGCACCCCTGAGGGGCCCCGTGTTGAGGATCAGTGTGGCAGATGTGTTGTTACCTACCCTTACCACCTGGGGGCGGCCCGTCAGGAAGTCCAGGATCCAGTTGCAGAGGGAGGTGTTTAGTCCCAGGATCCTTAGCTTAGTGATGAGCTTAGAGGGCACTATGGTGTTGAATGCTGAGCTGTAGTCAATGAATAGCATTCTCACGTAGGTGTTCCTCTTGTCCAGGTGGGAAAGGGCAGTGTGGAGTGCGATAGAGATTGCATCATCTGTGGATCTGTTGGGGCGGTATGCAAATTGGAGTGGGTCTAGGGTTTCTGGGATTATGCTGTTGATGTGAGCCATGACCAGTCTTTCAAAGCACTTCATGGCTACAGACGTCAGTGCTATGGGTCGGTAGTCATTTAGGCAGGTTATCTTAGAGTTCTTGGGCACGGGGACTATGGTGGTCTGCTTGAAACATGTTGGTATTACAGACTCAGTCAGGGACATGTTGAAAATGTCAGTGAAGACACTTGCCAGTTGGTCAGCACATGCTCGGAGTACACGTCCTGGTAATCCGTCTGGCCCTGCGGCCTTGTGAATGTTGACCTGCTTAAAAGTCTTACTCACATCGGCTACGGAGAGCGTGATCACATAGTCATCCGGAACAGCTGGTGCTCTCATGCATGCTTCAGTGTTGCTTGCCTCGAAGCGAGCATAGAAGTGGTTTAGCTCGTCTGGTAGGCTTGTGTCACTGGGCAGCTCGCGGCTGTGCTTCCCTTTGTAGTCTGTAATAGTTTTCAAGCCCTGCCACATCCGACGAGCGTCAGAGCCAGTGTAGTATGATTCAATCTTAGAGCTGTATTGACTCTTTGCCTGTTTGATGGTTCGTCGGAGGGCATAGCGGGATTTCTTATAAGCGTCCGGGTTAGAGTCCCGTTCCTTGAAAGCGGCAGCTCTACCCTTTAGCTCAGTGCGGATGTTTCCTGTAATCCATGGCTTCTGGTTGGGGTATGTACGTACGGTCACTGTGGGGACGACATCATCGATGCACTTATTGATGAAGCCAGTGACTGATGTGGTGTACTCCTCAATGCTGTCTGAAGAATCCCGGAACATGTTCCAGTCTGTGCTAGCAAAACAGTCCTGTAGCTTAGCATCTGCGTCATCTGACCACTTTTTTATTAACCGAATCACTGGTGCTTAATTAAGACTGAGATCTTGTTGCTCTCTGCTCTCACAGTCACCCAAGGCACATCAATATTTAGCAGCCACTTCACTTCATAAACTGCTGTTTTAAAGATGTGTTAAAGCACTTGTTTCTCAGGGGTAGGAAGTGTTCTCACATTGTTGAGAATGAATCTGCACTGAGTCTGACAGTCTGAAATTCCCAAGTCCATCTACTTTACGTCATGGACTGTATAGACAAATTATTATCATTTTCCAACAATGCAGTTCAAGAAATAGAGCTAAGAAAATCTTTACTAAATAAACTAAAGTAAAAAAAAAAAAAAAAAAGTAACACAATAAAATAACAATAACGTGGCTATATACAGGGGGTACCGGTACCGAGTCAATGTGCGGGGGTACAGGTTAGTGAAGGTAATTTGTACATGTAGGTAGGGGTAAAGTGACTATACATAGATAATAAACAGCGAGTAGCAGCAGTGTAAAAACAAAAGTGTGTGTGGGGAGGGGGGGTCAATGTAAATAGTCCTGGTGGCCATTTGATTAATTGTTCAGCAGTCTTATGGCTTGGTGATAGAAGCTGTTAAGGAGCCTTTTGGACCTAGACTTGGCGCTCCGGTACCGCTTGCCATGCGGTAGAAGAGAGAACAGTCTATGACTTGGGTGACTGGAGTCTTTGACAGTTTTTTGGCCTTTACTCTGACACCGCCTAGTAATTAGGTCCTGGATGGCAGGAGGCTTGGCCCCAGTGATGTACTGGGCCGTACACACTACCCTCTGTAGCGCCTTACGGTCGGATGCCGAGTAGTTGCCATACCAGGTGGGGATGCAACCGGTCAGGATGCTCTCGATGGTGCAGCTGTGGACACCAAGGAACTTGAAATCTCGACCCACTCCACTACAGCCCCGTTGATGTGAATGGTTGCGTGTTCGGCCCTCCTTTTCCTGTAGTCCACAATCAGCTCCTTTGTCTTGCTCACATTGAGGGAGAGGTTGTTTTCCTGGCACCATACTGCCAGGTCTCTGACCTCCTCCCTATAGGCTGTCTCATCGTTGTCGGTGATCAGGCATACCGCTGTTGTGTCGTCAGCAAACTTAATAATGGTGTTGGAGTCGTGCTTGGCCACGCAGTCGTGGGTGAACAAGAGGTACAGGAGGGGACTAAGCACGCACCCCTGGGGGGCCCCCGTGTTGAGGATCAGCGTGGCAGATGTGTTGTTGCCTACCCTTACCACCTGGGGGCGTCCCGTCAGGAAGTCCAGGATCCAGTTGCAGAGGGAGGTGTTTAGTCCCAGGGTCCTTAGCTTAGTGATGAGCTTTGTGGGCACTATGGTGTTGAATGCTGAGCTTTAGTCAATGAACTGCATTCTCACATAGGTGTTCCTTTTGTCCAGGTGGGAAAGGGCAGTGTGGAGTGCGATTGCGTCATCTGTGGATCTGTTGAGGCGGTATGCAAATTAGAGTGTGTCTAGGGTTTCCGGGATGATGGTGTTGATGTGAGCCATGACCAGCCTTTCAAAGCACTTCATGGCTACCGACGTGAGTGCTATGGGGCGGTAGTCATTTAGGCAGGTTACCATCGCTTTCTTGGGCACAGGGACTATGGTGGTCTGCTTCAAACATGTAGGTATTACAGACTCGGTCAGGGAGAGGTTAAAAATGTCAGTGAAGACACTTGTCAGTTGGTCCGTGCATGCTCGGAGTTCACGTCCTGGTAATCCGTCTGGCCCTGTGGCCTTGTGAATGTTGACCTGTTTAAATGTCTTGCTCACATTGGCTACGGAGAGCTTGATCACACAGTCGTCTGGAACAGCTGGTGCTCTCATGCATGCTTCAGTGTTGCTTGTCTCGAAGTGAGCATAAAATAAATGTAGCTCATCTGGTAGGCTTGCATCACTTAGCAGCTCGCGGCTGGGTTTCCCTTTGTAGTCCATAATAGTTTGCAAACCCTGCCACATCCGACGAGCGTCAGAGCCGGTGTAGTAGGATTCAATCTTAGTCCTGTATTGACGCTTTGCCTGTTTGATGGTTTGTCTGAGGGCATAGCGGGATTTCTTATAAGTGTCCGGATTAGTGTCCCGCTCCTTGAAAGCGGCAGCTCTAGCCTTTAGCTCGGTGCGGATGTTGCCTGTAATCCATGGCTTCTGGTTGGGATATGTACGTACAGTCATTGTAGGGATGACGTCGTCGATGCACTTATTGATGAAGCCGGTGACTGAGGTGGTATACTCCTCAATGCCATTGGATGAATCCCGGAACAAATTCCAGTCTGTGCTAGCAAAACAGTCCTGTAGCATAGCATCCGGGTCATCTGACCACTTCCGTATTGAGCAAGTCACTGGTACTTCCTGCTTTAGTGGTGGCTGCATCATGTTATGGGTATGCTTGTAAGCGTTAAGGTCTGGGGAGTTTTTCAGGATAAAAAATAAACGGAGTGGAGCTAAGCACTGGAAAAATCCTAGAGGAAAACCTGGTTCAGTCTGCTTTCTACCAGACACTGGGAGATTAATTCAGCTTTCAGCAGGACAATAACCTAAAACACAAGGCCAAATATACATTTGAGTTGCTTACCAAGACGACATTAAATGTTCCTTAAATGGGCTTAAATCTATGGCAAGACTTGAAAATGGCTGTCTAGCAATGATCAACAACCAACTTGACAGAGCTTGAAGAATTTGATAAAGAATAATGTGCAAATATTGTACAGTCCAGGTTTGCAAAGCTCTGAGGCTTACCTAGAAAGACTCACAGCTGTAATTGTAGTGTGTCATTTCAATCATTTGTGCGGTATTAAAAAAGATTCAGTCATGTAAAATGATGTAGAATTGCATGAAATGCGTTTATAAAAAGGCCACATTTTCCTGGACCCTAGGCTACAAAACAAATCCCTATGTGTGCAACTTCTGCAAGCTTCTCTACACTACTGCTCTATGCCACTACACAAAAGCGATGATAATGTATCCAATGCTTTATTATAAAGGAGATTTGCTTTTCATGTGTTCCGGTACCTCAGAGCCCCCCAGGTCACCCCCCTATCGCGCTCACATTTTGTTCTGGCATCGCCCGATTTTTCAAATTAAGCACTGGTTGCAACTGTAAAACAACATTAATAATTTTATTGAATTACTCTAACTTTGTTATGAGTTCCTTCATTTAGCCAGGGACAGAGCAGAGACTGCTATAATTCTTTGTAGATTTTAGCTAAGACAAAGAACGAACAGTTTCCTTCTATGGTTAGAAAAGTTCAGGCTCCAGTTTTCATGGTTTATTTCTGTACTAAAACTAGCACGCATGAAGCACATGTTGCTTGGCTATTGTATAACAGAAAACAGCTGACTGGTTGTCATTAGGCCTTTTGTATCATCTGGGTTTGAAGCAAAGCACCAAAGTATATTGGGTAATTCTTTTTATCATGTCATAACGGCAACTTCTGACCTTGTACTTTTATTGCCAGCTGTGAGTTTCTGTATGATTTGTTTGGTGTAACTCCTGGACTCTTGGAAAGCTGATCTATATGGTTTGTTTGGTGTAACTCCTGGACTCTTGAAAAGCTGATCTGTATGGTTTGTTTGGTATAAATCCTGGACTCTTGGACAGCTGATCTGTATGGTTTGTTGTAGCTGCACTGCACCATTGGGAATGATAAGAACTTCTGACATGCTTTGTTTCGTATTAATATTCCCCCTATTTAAAGTAGTGATGTATGCTGTGGCTGTGGCATTGCATGCCAAATAATATCCACATAAATTAACTTCCCTGTCTGTCTCAATGTGCTACAGTCGGACCAATTAGGAGATGTGTGTGTGGTGTTATGATATAATTCACATCAGCTGTCAGGACTACAGATGGTTATGATCAGAGAGAGAGTGAGAGGCCTCTGACAATTCCCCTAGAAAGAGCATCATCTGTTTTTCATATGGCCGTATATGTGTGTGTGTGTGTGTGTCAACTCTGAAACCATTGACCTTATGGCCTGCTCTTCAACTTACAGTACAGCACTCAGAATAGTCATCTGCTATGATGGGAGTATGGGGAACTGCTGGTTGTGTGTGGGTGGTTGACGTGTGATACTGTGGTGACGTGGGACTTGTGTCAAGCTTCACAGTAGGTTATTCCTCTCTCAGATGGTACAGTACACTTCTCCTGTTAGTCTTTCAAGTCCTCACAGTCAATGTTTGTCTTAATATTTTTCACATCCCATTATATCAAGTGTATTTGTTTATTTCCAGTAAAGTGTATGGAGTCTTAGCCCTCCTATCACATGTAGAACAGAAGGATGATAACACAACGGGAGGGGAGAGAACTAGTGATGTTATGTTTGATACCGGAGGTCCGGGGCATGCATTGAAATCGCTAAGCAGTTTACTTCAAAGCATTGTGCCGATGCCCGTATCAGAAGCACGTGATCAATGACGTCCAAATCTTTGTTTCGTCGAACAACCACCTGATTGGTTTGGTATTGGTTTTGGTACAAGACAAAAAGGCTGCGCAGCGCACGTGCAACGGTGTGTGAGGACGTGATCTATAATAATTTGGCTGCTCTAAATTCTTTTGACCAGCAGGTGCCACTAGTGTACACTGAATTGATCAAAGACTTGAGTAATTAACCTATTTTGGACACAATTGACTGGAAAGCCTCAATGCTTCAGGAAGCTTCGTTTACCCATCACCAGGGAGAGCAGGATGTGAACAGAGGTGAGGGAGTAGGAGGGGATTTATTCTTCATTAACCTCCTGTCTCCTGACTACATGCTCTCTGTTGCCTTGTGATCAGAGCCATGCATGGTTCTCTCTCTCAGACATCGCTATACACACTAATAAATGTTTTTCATACAAATCAAATCAAATCAAATTGTATTGGCCACATGTGCCGAATACAACAGATGCAGACATTACAGTGAAATGCTTACTTACAGCCCTTAACCAACAGTGCATTTATTTTTAATAAAAAAAAGTAGAATAAAACAACAAAAAAGTGTTGAGAAAAAAAGAGCAGAAATAAAATAACAGTAGGGAGGCTATATATACAGGGGGGTACCGGTGCAGAGTCAATGTGCGGGGGCACCGGCTAGTTGAGGTAGTTGAAGTAATATGTACATGTGGGTAGAGTTAAAGTGACTATGCATAAATAATTAACAGTGTAGCAGCAGCGTAAAAAGATGGGGTGGGGGGGCAGTGCAAATAGTCCGGGTAGCCATGATTAGCTATTCAAGAGTCTTATGGCTTGGGGGTAGAAGCTGTTGAGAAGTGTCCGGTACCGCTTGCCGTGCGGTAGCAGAGAGAACAGTCTATGACTAGGGTGGCTGGAGTCTTTGACAATTTTGAGTGGTCTGCTATGGTGGTCTGCTTGAAATATTACAGACTCAGTCAGGGACATGTTGAAAATGTCAGTGAAGACACTTGCCAGTTGGTCAGCACATGCTCGGAGTACACGTCCTGGTAATCCGTCTGGCCCTGCGGCCTTGTGAATGTTGACCTGCTTAAAAGTCTTACTCACATCGGCTACGGAGAGCGTGATCACATAGTTATCCGAAACAGCTGGTGCTCTCATGCATGCTTCAGTGTTGCTTGCCTCGAAGCGAGCATAGAAGTGGTTTAGCTCGTCTGGAAGTCTTGTGTCACTGGGCAGCTCGCGGCTGTGCTTCCCTTTGTAGTCTGTAATAGTTTTCAAGCCCTGCCACATCCGACGAGCGTCAGAGCCAGTGTAGTACGATTCAATCTTAGTCCTGTATTGACTCTTTGCCTGTTTGATGGTTCGTCGGAGGGCATAGCGGGATTTTTTATAAGCGTCCGGGTTAGAGTCCCGCTCCTTGAAAGCGGCAGCTCTACCCTTTAGCTCAGTGCGGATGTTTCCTGTAATCCATGGCTTCTGGTTGGGGTATGTACGTACGGTCACTGTGGGGACGACATCATCGATGCACTTATTGATGAAGCCAGTGACTGATGTGGTGTACTCCTCAATGCTATCTGAAGAATCCCGGAACATGTTCCAGTCTGTGCTAGCAAAACAGTCCTGTAGCTTAGCATCTGCGTCATCTGACCACTTTTTTATTAACCTAGTCATTGGTGCTTCCTGCTTTAGTTTTTGCTTATAAGCAGGAATCAGGAGGATAGAGTTATGGTCAGATTTGCCAAATGGAGGTCGAGGGAGAGCTTTGTATGCATCTCTGTGTGTGGAGTAAAGGTGGTCTAGAGTTTTTTTTCCTCTGGTTGCACATTTAACATGCTGGTAGAAATTAGGTAGAACGGATTTAAGTTTCCCTGCATTAAAGTCCCCGGCCACTAGGAGCGCTGCCTCTGGATGAGCGTTTTCCTGTTGACTGATGGCCTTTATACAGCTCATTCAGTGCAATCTTAATGCCAGCATTGGTTTGTGGTGGTAAATAGACAGCTATGAAAAATATAGATGAAAACTCTCTTGGTAAATAGTGTGGTCTACAGCTTATCATAAGATACTCTACCTCAGGCGAGCAAAACCTCGAGACTTCCTTAGTATTTGATTTTGTGCACCAGCTGTTGTTTACAAATATACACAGACCGCCACCCCTTGTCTTACCGGAGTCAGCCGTTCTATCCTGCCGATGTAGCGTATAGCCCGCTAGCTGTATGAAATCCATGTCGTCGTTCAGCCACGACTCGGTGAAACATAAGATATTACAGTTTTTAATGTCCCGTTGGTAGGATAACCGTAATCTTAGATCATCCAATTTATTCTCCAATGATTGAAGATTGGCTAATAGGATTGATGGGAGCAGCAGTTTACTCACTCGCCGTCGGATCCTTACAAGGCACCCCGACCTACGTCCACGATATCTCCGTCTCTTCCTCATGCGAATGACGGGGATTTGGGCCTTGTAGGTGTCTGTAGGATATCCTTCGCGGCCGCCTCGTTGAAGAAAAAATCTTCGTCCAATACGAGGTGAGTAATCACTGTCCTGATATCCAGAAGCTCTTTTTGGTTATAAGAGACGATGGCAGAAACATTATGTACAAAATAAATTACAAATAACGTGGAAAAACACACATTATAGTACAATTGGTTAGAGGGCTGTAAAACGGCAGCCATCTTCTCCGGCGCCATCATCAGTGCCAAATAAGGGTTCTTTAGCTTGTACAAAAGCCGAAGAACATAGGCACATCCAGGTACTTTTTGCAGGTGCTGGTGTTATAGGTGAACTCATGAAAAATAAAAAGGAAAACGCTGCACACTGCTGCTCATGCTCCCAGGTGATTTCAACCGTTAGGTCTTCATCAGGCATCCATATCCCAGATGGAGGTGGAAGGTCGTGTATATGGGGGCAATGCTTAGGGACATTACTTCCGGAAATAGGAAGTAAAAAGATATACTACAGGTTCAATGTATCGAAATATAGTATATACACAATATTCAATTATTGTAAAGAAAAAAACGTCACAATAGTTTGGACATTTTGGAACTATGAAAACGGTTTTATGTCGAATTCCTCATTAACCATAGCAGATCCCTTTTTGGTGCCATATAGAACACTTTTTTAAAGGTTTTATAACGAATCATGATCATAAGGTTCTAAATGGATCCTTGATGATGCTATAAAGAACCCTTTCCTAAGGTTCTACAAAGAACCATTAAAAAAAGGTTATATAATGATGCGGTAAAGAGGTCAATCGAACTCGATCAAAACAATGGAATTGCCATGGAAACGCGTGGGGGAAGGGGCCATGGGGGAAAGAAAGCGAGTCTCCCCATTGCCCCCCAGCAAAATGAGTCTACATGTAGGCTAATGTTTATATGTGTATTTCACACTATGTTGAGGTATAATGTATAATGCTTGTACATTATACCTCAACATAGGGACTAAAAAGGGACAACTTCTAAATGTTATGGCAGCGAAAACAGCCAAAAATATCTAAATCGGACTTAAGTAACCACATTGTGGGCCTGTTACAATACATCTTAGTCATTTAGCAGACGCTCTTATCCAGAGCGACTTACAGTTTTAGTGAGTGCATACATTTTTCATACTGGCCCCCCCCGTGGGAATCGAACCCACAACCCTGGCGTTGCGAGCGCCATCCTCTACCAACTTAGCTACAGGAGGCCAATACATAAATCATGATGGATTTGACAAATATACACAATGTTAGAACAGATTTGTTGAATGTACGCCTATCTGGTGAATGGAACATCTGCGTTCCATTGACTCCTTTACCACATCTATGGCACCAAAAAGGGTTCTGCTATGGTTACAACCTTTTTTGGCGCTATATAGAACCCTTTTTATTGGTTCTTTAAAGAACCATTCTCAATCACAAAGGTTCTACAAAGAACCTTTTGAAGAACCATACAGGGTTTTGTCTTCTAGTTAGGGACGGATCGAAATGTACAGAATGGTTACCTGGAGGAATATGGGGGAGGGTCATGCTTTTTTAATATCAGTCAAGGGGAGGCTTTAGTATAAAAAATTAAAAAATCTAGTCCAGGGGAAGGTCATGTAATTTGTAATTGATGAAATTTCAATATTCCTCAGTGTTTTAAATTAGTTGCTTATTAGGCTATACAGTGAGCTCCAGAAGTATTGGGACAGTGGCAGTTTTGTTGTTGTTTTGGCTCTGTACTGCAGCACTTTGGATTTGAAATGATACAATGATTATGAGGTTAAAGTGCAGACTGACAGCTTTATTTGAGGGTTATGTTCATCCATATTGGTTGAACAGTTTAGAAATTACAGCACTTTTTGTACATAGCTCTTCATTTTAGGGACCAAAAGTATTGGGACAAAAAGTTAAGTATTCGGTTCTATATTCATAGCATGCAATGACTACATCAAGCTTGTGACTTTACACATTTGTTGGATGCATTTGCTGTTTGTTTTTGTTGTGTTTCAGATTATTTTGTGACCAATAGAAATGAATGGTAAATAATGTATTGTGTCATTGGAGTCACTTTTATTGTAAATAAGAATAGAATATGTTTATTCTACAGTAATGTGGATGCTACCATGATTATGGATAATCCTGAATGAATCGTGAATAATGATGAGTAAGAAAGTTACAGAGGCATAAATATCATACCCCCCCAAAATGCAAACCCCTGTTATTGTGATAGTTTAGCATGTCTTGGGGGTATGATATTTGTGCGCAGACTAGACTATAGCCTAAGTTCTGTTCAGTTTGAGAAGGAGAGCACGAAGATGAGAAAGAGGACCGGAGGTCAACTTTGATAATTGATTTGATTAAAAACAATATGTTTCCTGCCCTGATGTATTTATCAGAGTTATTGACCTCACAATAAGCCAGATTCAAGTAACTTACATTGTGGTGCTGAAACTTGAAGCAGCAGCCGCAGCACAATCAATCGGAAATGGAAAGCTCATGGTGCTGAAAGTAGGCAAATTCAAGTAGGCATAATTAATTTAAACCGTCTTCATTTTAATTAGACTTGACTAACAACAAGAGGGCTTTGTGTTAGAGCGTATTTCTTCCTATTTAAGAAATAAGAGGTAGGCCTACCTGTTTGACAGACGAAATTAGGCTATAGGCTGCTACAGTGGGGGAAAAAAGTATTTAGTCAGCCACCAATTGTGCAAGTTCTCCCACTTAAAAAGATGAGAGAGGCCTGTAATTTTCATCATAGGTACACGTCAACTATGACAGACAAAATGAGAAAAAAAATCCAGAAAATCACATTGTAGGATTTTTAATGAATTTATTTGCAAATTATGGTGGAAAATAAGTATTTGGTCAATAACAAAAGTTTCTCAATACTTTGTTATATATCCTTTGTTGGCAATGACACAGGTCAAACGTTTTCTGTAAGTCTTCACAAGGTTTTCACACACTGTTGCTGGTATTTTGGCCCATTCCTCCATGCAGATCTCCTCTAGAGCAGTGATGTTTTGGGGCTGTCGCTGGGCAACACAGACTTTCAACTCCCTCCAAAGATGTTCTATGGGGTTGAGATCTGGAGACTGGCTAGGCCACTCCAGGACCTTGAAATGCTTCTTACGAAGCCACTCCTTCGTTGCCCGGGCAGTGTGTTTGGGATCATTGTCATGCTGAAAGACCCAGCCACGTTTCATCTTCAATGCCCTTGCTGATGGAAGGAGGTTTTCACTCAAAATCTCACGATACATGGCCCCATTCATTCTTTCCTTTCTTTCCTTTATTCGTCCTGGTCCCTTTGCAGAAAAACAGCCCCAAAGCATGATGTTTCCACCCCCATGCTTCACAGTAGGTATGGTGTTCTTTGGATGCAACTCAGCATTCTTTGTCCTCCAAACACGACGAGTTGAGTTTTTACCAAAAAGTTCTATTTTGGTTTCATCTGACCATATGACATTCTCCCAATCCTCTTCTGGATCATCCAAATGCACTCTAGCAAACTTCAGACGGGCCTGGACATGTACTGGCTTAAGCAGGGGGACACGTCTGGCACTGCAGGATTTGAGTCCCTGGCGGCGTAGTGTGTTACTGATGGTAGGCTTTGTTACTTTGGTCCCAGCTCTCTGCAGGTCATTCACTAGGTCCCCCGTGTGGTTCTGGGATTTTTGCTCACCGTTCTTGTGATCATTTTGACCCCACGGGGTGAGATCTTGCGTGGAGCCCCAGATTGAGGGAGATTGTCAGTGGTCTTGTATGTCTTCCATTTCCTAATAATTGCTCCCACAGTTGATTTCTTCAAACCAAGCTGCTTACCTATTGCAGATTCAGTCTTCCCAGCCTGGTGCAGGTCTACAATTTTGTTTCTGGTGTCCTTTGACAGCTCTTTGGTCTTGGCCATAGTGGAGTTTGGAGTGTGACTGTTTGAGGTTGTGGACAGGTGTATTTTATACTGATAACAAGTTCAAACAGGTGCCATTAATACAGGTAATGAGTGGAGGACAGAGGAGCCTCTTAAAGAAGAAGTTACAGGTCTGTGAGAGCCAGAAATCTTGCTTGTTTGTAGGTGACCAAATACTTATTTTCCACCATAATTTGCAAATAAATTCATAAAAAATCCTACAATGTGATTTTCTAGAAAAAAAAATCTCAATTTGTCTGTCATAGTTGACGTGTACCTATGATGAAAATTACAGGCCTCTCTCATCTTTTTAAGTGGGAGAACTTGCACAATTGGTGGCTGACTAAATACTTTTTTCCCCCACTGTATATCCATAGATTTCCTCCACCCACCATGCACTCTTTAAATAGGTTACCCGCGTGTCAGTGAAGGGCTGTTAAGTTAAAACCAAGACTTGAATTGAAGGGGTATGAGAGGGTATGCCATAGGCCTACCTTTTATTAAAGAAAATGTCAAAAAGCACAGGCCTAGCCCTTGTTAGCTTAAGATTTTGAAGAAAATTAAACTTATTTGATTATATAAAGTGATCTATAACAGCGCTTTGGTCCGCAATGCTTTATGCTAGAAACAAGCTGTAAAATACCCGGGAAAGACATGACTGCGATACATATTTTTATATCGTTGTTTAGTTTCTTTGACATTCAGATGCTGACTTTGCATGGGAAGTAATCTAATTCTGTCACTGTCAATTGATGAAGCTATTCACTTTCTGTACAATAGAAGATGTTTAAACCCAGACAGCTTTTAAAGAAACACTTGTGACCTGCGCTCATTGGGTTAAGTCACGGAAGAAGAGTAGCCAGCAGTTAAAGCTTACATTTTTCTGGGGGTGGAAAGGTAGGCCTAACTTTTGAAAGTACCATGATGCTCAGATTCCAAATGACATCTCAGATTTAATTATTTGGAAACAGGGACAGTTTAGTTGCTAACAAGACACACTGATTTGGCATTGGAGAAATATAATAAGATGAACACATAGGTCTATCTCTCAATAAGATGAACACATAGGTCTATCTCTCAATAAGATGAACACATACAGTGGGGAGAACAAGTATTTGATACACTGCCGATTTTGCAGGTTTTCCTACTTACAAAGCATGTAGAGGTCTGTAATTTGTATCATAGGTACACTTCAACTGTGAGAGACGGAATCTAAAAAATAAAAAAAAATCCAGAAAATCACATTGTATGATTTTTAAGTAATTAATTTTGCATTTTATTGCATGACATACAGTGAGGGAAAAAAGTATTTGATCCCCTGCTGATTTTGTACGTTTGCCCACTGACAAAGAAATGATCAGTCTATAATTTTAATGGTAGGTTTATTTGAACAGTGAGAGACAGAATAACAACAAAAAAATCCAGAAAAACGCATGTCAAAATTGTTATAAATTGATTTGCATTTTAATGAGGGAAATAAGTATTTGACCCCCTCTCAATCAGAAAGATTTATGGCTCCCAGGTGTCTTTTATACAGGTAACGAGCTGAGATTAGGAGAACACTCTTAAAGGGAGTGCTCCTAATCTCAGCTTGTTACCTGTATAAAAGACACCTGTCCACAGAAGCAATCAATCAATCAGATTACAAACTCTCCACCATGGCCAAGACCAAAGAGCTCTCCAAGGATGTCAGGGACAAGATTGTAGACCTACACAAGGCTGGAATGGGCTACAAGACCATCGCCAAGCAGCTTGGTGAGAAGGTGACAACAGTTGGTGCGATTATTCGCAAATGGAAGAAACACAAAAGAACTGTCAATCTCCCTCGGCCTGGGGCTCCATGCAAGATCTCACCTCGTGGAGTTGCAATGATCATGAGAACGGTGAGGAATCAGCCCAGAACTACACGGGAGGATCTTGTCAATGATCTCAAGGCAGCTGGGACCATAGTCACCAAGAAAACAATTGGTAACACACTACGCCGTGAAGGACTGAAATCCTGCAGCGCCTGCAAGGTCCCCCTGCTCAAGAAAGCACATATACAGGGCAGTCTGAAGTTTGCAAATGAACATCTGAATGATTCAGAGGAGAACTGGGTGAAAGTGTTGTGGTCAGATGAGACCAAAATCGAGCTCTTTGGCATCAACTCAACTCGCCGTGTTTGGAGGAGGAGGAATGCTGCCTATGACCCCAAGAACACCATCCCCACCGTCAAACATGGAGGTGGAAACATTATGCTTTGGGGGTGTTTTTCTGCTAAGGGGACAGGACAACTTCACCGCATCAAAGGGACGATGGACGGGGCCATGTACTGTCAAATGTTGGGTGAGAACCTCCTTCCCTCAGCCAGGGCATTGAAAATGGGTCGTGGATGGGTATTCCAGCATGACAATGACCCAAAACACATGGCCAAGGCAACAAAGGAGTGGCTCAAGAAGAAGCACATTAATGTCCTGGAGTGGCCTAGCCAGTCTCCAGACCTTAATCCCATAGAAAATCTGTGGAGGGAGCTGAAGGTTCGAGTTGCCAAACGCCAACCTCGAAACCTTAATGACTTGGAGAATATCTGCAAAGAGGAGTGGGACAAAATTCCTCCTGAGATGTGTGCAAACCTGGTGGCTAACTACAAGAAACGTCTGACCTCTGTGATTGCCAACAAGGGTTTTGCCACCAAGTACTAAGTCATGTTTTGCAGAGGGGTCAAATACTTATTTCCCTCATTAAAATGCAAATCAATTTATAACATTTTTGACATGCGTTTTTCTGGATTTTTTTGTTGTTATTCTGTCTCTCACTGTTCAAATAAACCTACCATTAAAATTATAGACTGATCATTTCTTTGTCAGTGGGCAAACGTACAAAGTCAGCAGGGGATCAAATACTTTTTTCCCTCACTGTAAGTATTTGATCACCTACCAATGGCCAAGACCAGAGAGCTGTGTAAGGACATCAGGGATAAAATTGTAGACCTGCACAAGGCTGGGATGGGCTACAGGACAATAGGCAAGGTGAGAAGGCAACAACTGTTGGCGCAATTATTAGAAAATGGAAGAAGTTCAAGTTGACGGTCAATTACCCTCGGTCTGGGGCTCCATGCAAGATCTCACCTCGTGGGGCATCAATGATCATGAGGAACGTGAGGGATCAGCCCAGAACTACACGGCAGGACCTGGTCAATGACCTGAAGAGAGCTGGGACCACAGTCTCAAAGAAAACCATTAGTAACACACTATGCCGTCATGGATTAAAATCCTGCAGCGCACACAAGGTCCCCCTGCTCAAGCCAGCGCATGTCCAGGCCCGTCTGAAGTTTGCCAATGACCATCTGGATGATCCAGAGGAGGAATGGGAGAAGGTCATGTGGTCTGATGAGACAAAAATAGAGCTTTTTGGTCTAAACTCCACTCGCCGTGTTTGGAGGAAGAAGGATGAGTACAACCCCAAGAACACCATCCCAACCGTGAAGCATGGAGGTGGAAACATCATTCTTTGGGGATGCTTTTCTGCAAAGGGGACAGGACGACTGCAGCGTATTGAGGGGAGGATGGATGGGGCCATGTATTGCGAGATCTTAGCCATCAACCTCCTTCCCTCAGTAAGAGCATTGAAGATGGGTCGTGGCTGGGTCTTCCAGCATGACAACGACCCGAAACACACAGCCAGGGCAACTAAAGAGTGGCTCCGTAAGAAGCATCTCAAGGTCCTGGAGTGGCCTAGCCAGTCTCCAGACCTGAACCCAATAGAAAATCTTTGGAGGGAGCTGAAAGTCCGTATTGCCCAGCGACAGCCCCGAAACCTGAAGGATCTGGAGAAGGTCTGTATGGAGGAGTGGGCCAAAATCCCTGCTGCAGTTTGTGCAAACCTGCTCAAGACCTACAGGAATCGTATGATCTCTGTAATTGCAAACAAAGGTTTCTGTACCAAATATTAAGTTCTGCTTTTCTGATGTATCAAATACTTATGTCATGCAATAAAATGCAAATTAATTACTTAAAAATCACACAATGTGATTTTCTGGATTTTTTTTTTTTTAGATTCCGCCTCTCACAGTTGAAGTGTATTTATGGTCAAAATTACAGACCTCTACATGCTTTGTAAGTAGGAAAACCTGCAAAATCGGCAGTGTATCAAATACTTGTTCTCCCCACTGTAGGTATATCTCTCAATAAGATGAACACAGGTCTATTTCTCAATAAGATGAACACATAGGTCTATCTCTCAATAAGATGAACACATAGGTATATCTCTCAATAAGATGAACACAGGTCTATCTCTCAATAAGATGAACACATAGTACATATTTAAAAAACATTCCGCTATTATGTAAAATTACGTAGAATTGCATGACATTTTTAAAAAATGCATTTTTTTTCTTGGACCTGCAAATAAGATGATAGATTCATGCAATGCTTTCATTATAAATGAGCTCTTTCCACCCGTCCTCTTGTCCACTAACCCACAACCTTCTGGTCACTAGTTTTTTTTTCAAGCGAAGGCAATCCATTTTAATTTCAGAGATCTGATTTTCTCCATGTAGCCCTTATTATAAATATCATTCACTCCATTAGCTATATTATATTGTTAATTTCATAGGTGTTATTATTGTGTTAATTGACGAGTTGAATCAGGCGAGCTACCTCTGGAACACCTGGGGGTCCCTGAGAAGAGAATTGAGAACCACTGATTTAGTCAACAGTTCTCAATTGACACAAGGCCTTACTCGAGTCTTTCACAAGACACCATCACTGACCATAGTCATATATATATATAACATGTAATAGCATAACACAACTGATTAGATTAACTGGAATGACATTTACAGTTGCACATAAAGAGCTGTGTGCAAACCAAGTGTAACGATCCCGGCAGTCTGAGTCGGGTCCTGTCTGGTGACTAGTTTTTCCTGTTCGTGATCTCCAGTTTCCCGAGGGTTCGGGAACGCTCCGGGGAGCTCTCTTGTTTTCCGCACCTGCATCCCATCAGCAATCTGCACACCTGGTCCTGATCATCACCCTTCTTAGGCTCTGGCCAAACATCCAGTTCCTGCCGGATCGTTAGCCATGAACAGTAGGTTTATCAGAGTATCAGTCCTAGAGCTTCTAGCGTTAGTTTTGTTGTTTTGTACCTTGTTGGTTTATTGTTGACTTACCTCCGTTTTTGTTCCATCTCCAGTCACTCGTCCGAACCCTCACCCTACCTCTGCCTGATGGTCGGCGGCTGCCGAGCCATCATTGGACCAACAACTGCACCCTCAACAACTCATCCACGCCGCCCGCTCTGTTCCCTGGATTATCCTGCACCTTTGTTGAATCTGTAATAAACCCTCACCTTCGTTCAACTCTCCTTGTCCTGGTCTGCTTCTGGGTTCTGTCTGAGGGAACCGTGACAGAACGATCCGGCCAGTAATGAACCCAGCGGACCTGGACTCTGTTCGCCATGCCATTACCCATCAGGAGAAGATGTTGGGCCATCATAGCACGGTACTACAGGAGATCGCGTTGTCAGTTCGGAACCTTTCTACCGGTCTGACGGAGGTCCAGAACCAACGCAAGTTTCCGGTGGAGGATCCACTACCGGTTTCACCCATCTCGCCTGCCGCTTCTGGAGCTGTGTCCTTCCGTGAGCCCGAGGTTCCGACGCCGGATAGATATGAGGGGAGCTGGGAAGATGCCGTTCCTTCCTTATGCAGTGTGGATTAGTGTTCGATCTACAGCCCTACTCTTATGCCACAGACAAGGCTAGGATAGCCTTTGTGATTGCGTTGCTGCGTGGTCGAGCGCTGGAGTGGGCTTCAGCCGTTTGGGAACGACAAGACCCCTGCATGGCTTCATACCAGGGGTTCACGGCCGAGATGAGGAAGCTCTTCGACCATTCCGTCCGAGGAAGGGACGCAGCTAGGCGCCTGTTTTCGCTTCACCAAGGAACTCGCAGCGTGGCCGACTTCGTGATCGAGTTCAAGACGTTGGCGGTGGAGAGTGGGTGGAACGAGGAGTCTCTGCAAGCGGCCTTTTACCAGGGTCTGTCGGAGCAGCTCAAGGATGAGTTGATCTCCTATCCGGAGCCTAGTGACCTGGACAGCTTGGTAGCCTTGTCTATTCGGGTGGATAATCGAGTCCGAGAGCGAAGGAGGGAGAAGCAATGGGGTCCGTCCAATCGATCAGCTTCTCAGTTCCCAGTCGGGTCGGGTGGTGGACCAGAAC
The DNA here is from genome assembly GCF_020615455.1 of Coregonus clupeaformis. Taxonomy (NCBI): domain Eukaryota; kingdom Metazoa; phylum Chordata; class Actinopteri; order Salmoniformes; family Salmonidae; genus Coregonus; species Coregonus clupeaformis. The sequence continues at coordinate 21,052,859 of NC_059231.1, read as the reverse complement.
ACGTCGATCATTCTCCACCACAATGGATTAGTGGAGAGGTCCTCTCTCCCGATTCTGAACCCATGCAAGTGGGGCGGCACGGGTTAACCAAGGAGGAGCGTCAACATAGACGTAAGACCAACTGCTGCCTCTACTGTGGTAGCTCGGGACATTACATCTCCACTTGTTCCCGGCGGTCGTCAAACTGCCCGGCTCGCTAAAGTTGGGAGGACTTTTAGCGAGCCAGTTTCAACCTCTCAGTACCTCTGTCAGACCCCGTTTCCCGGCTACCCTTGTGAACAGGAATCAGAGCTTAGCGCTTAACGCTTTTATCGATTCAGGTGCCGATGGAAGCTTTCTTGATGCCGAGTTGGTGGAACAGCTGGGGCTTTCCAAGGAGCAATTGCCGGAAGCCATTGAAGCGACCACTCTGAACGGCAGTAGTCTGGCACGTATCACGATGAGGACTGAACCGGTTAAGATGCGGTTGTCGGGGAATCATTCTGAGATGATTTCATTCTTCATTCTGCCGTCTTCCCATGTTCCTCTGGTCCTTGGATACCCCTGGCTGAAGGAACACAATCCCACGTTCGATTGGGTGACGGGCAAGGTAACGAGTTGGAGCCTTGATTGTCATGCTAACTGTCTCAAGACTGCCTGCCCCCATTCGGTTCCCAGTCAGGTGATTGAGGCTAAACCCCCAGATTTGTCCCTGGTTCCCGAGACATATCACGATTTGGGGGAAGTTTTCAGTAAGCAGAAGGCTCTGTCACTCCCTCCCCACCGACCATATGATTGTGCCATCAACCTGGTTCCTGGAGCTGTCTACCCCAAGGGAAGGTTATACAGTATCTCCCGACCTGAACGTGAGGCGTTGGAGACCTACATCAAGGAGTCCCTAGCTGCTGGTCTCGTTCGTCCCTCGTCATCACCCCCTGGGGGCAGGATTCTTCTTTGTGGGTAAGAAGGATGGCTCTCTTCGACCGTGTATTGATTATCGGGGGTTGAATGACATCACGGTCAAGAACAAGTATCCCCTGCCCTTGATGAGTTCTGCCTTCGACTCCTTACAGGGTGCTACGGTGTTCACCAAGCTAGACCTACGCAATGCGTATCACCTGGTCCGGATCAGAGAGGGGGACGAGTGGTTGACGGGTTTCAATACACCGATGGGTCACTCGAGTATCAGGTGATGCCGTTTGGACTGACCAATGCTCCAGCGGTATTCCAGAGTATGGTGAACGACGTCCTGAGAGATATGATCGGTCTCTTTGTGTTTGTTTACCTGGATGACATTCTGATCTTCTCGAAGGAACCTTCCGACCACGTCCAGCATGTCCGGCAGGTTCTGCAGCGATTGTTGGAGAATCGCCTGTTCGTGAAGGCCGAGAAGTGCGAGTTTCACGCCCACACGACATCCTTTCTCGGGTACATCATCTCCAGGGGAGAGATTAGGATGGACCAGGAGAAGGTTAGAGCGGTTCTGGAATGGGCCCAGCCCGGCACGAGATTGCAGCTCCAGAGATTTTTGGGGTTTGCGAATTTCTACCGCAGATTCATCCGGGATTACAGCCGTGTGGCCGCTCCATTAACTGCCTTGACTTCCAGTATCAGGACCTTCAAGTGGAATCCGGAGGCGGATCGAGCGTTTCTGGATTTGAAGAGGCGATTCACCAACGCACCGATTCTCTCTCAACCGGACACGGCCCGTCAGTTCGTCGTTGAAGTGGGACGCGTCTGATGTGGGAGTTGGCGCCATCCTGTCGCAGCGATGCTCCACGGACAGTAAACTCCATCCCTGCGCCTACTACTCGTCGCCTTTCGCCTGCGGAGAGGAATTACGATGTGGGTAACCGGGAGCTTCTCGCGGTGAAACTTGCCTTGGAGGAGTGGCGCCACTGGTTGGAGGGGGCGGAGCAACCGTTTATTGTCTGGACTGACCACAAGAATCTTGCTTACGTGCAATCGGCTAAACGTCTCAACTCCCGGCCAGGCCAGGTGGGCGTTGTTTTTCGGACGATTCAAGTTTGTCCTGACGTTCCGACCTGGATCTAAGAACGGCAAGGCGGACGCCTTGTCCCGGATGTTCTCCAAGACGGAGGAGAGTGGGTCCAAGACCGAGACAATTCTCCCCCGGAACTGCGTCGTGGGAGCAGTTATGTGGAAGATTGAGGAGGAGGTGCTGGCGGCCCTTCGGACTCAGCCCGGTCCCGGTAACGGTCCACCCGGGTCGGTTGTTTGTGCCTGAGTCGGTTCGTCCTGCTGTCCTCAAATGGTCCCACGCCAGTAAGATGGCTTGTCACCCTGGCGTGGCTCGGACAATGGCGTTTCTTCGCAGACGTTTTTGGTGGCCTGCCATGGCCGAGGATACTCGGGGTTTTGTTGCTGCCTGTCCAGTGTGTGCGCAGAATAAGAGTACCAATCGGCCCAGCTCTGGACTACTTCACCCCCTTCCTATTCCCCGGCGACCATGGTCGCATCTGGCCCTGGACTTCGTCACTGGGTTGCCCGCTTCTGAGGGGAACACGGTCGTTCTGACTATCGTGGACAGATTCAGCAAGTTCGCCCACTTTGTGCCTATTGCTAAGCTTCCCTCTGCCTCGGAGACGTCCGAGATCCTGGTGAGGGAGGTTTTCAGGGTCCACGGTTTGCCCAGTGATATCGTTTCCGACCGTGGCCCTCAGTTTACCTCTGCTGTCTGGAAGTCCTTCTGTTTGGCCATTGGAGCTACAGTCAGTCTCACATCTGGTTTTCACCCCCAATCCAATGGTCAGGCGGAGAGAGCCAACCAGAAGATGGAATCCACGCTACGCTGTCTGGTCTCTTCCAACCCCACCTCCTGGGTCTCTCAGTTGCCTTGGGTTGAGTATGCCCACAATACTCTCCCCTACATCTGCCACTGGGATGTCTCCCTTCCAGTGCCTGTATGGCTACCAACCTCCCTTGTTCCCTTCTCAGGAGAAGGAGCTCTCAGTGCCTTCTGTTCAGGCCCATATTCGTCGCTGCCACCGGACCTGGCATCGGGCCAGAAAGGCACTCCTTAGAGTTTCGGACCGGTATCAGCTCCAGGCGAATCGTCGCCGGATCCCCGCTCCCACCTACACCATCGGAGATAGGGTCTGGTTGGCCACACGGGATCTTCCTTTACGGACTGAGTCTAGGAAGTTGTTACCGAAGTTCATTGGTCCGTTTGTGGTGGAGAAGGTGATCAATCCAGTGGCAGTTCGACTCAAACTACCGAGGACGCTCAGAGTCCATCCCACCTTTCATGTCTCCTGCCTCAAGCCTGTCTTCCTCAGTCCTCTGTTGCCTCCTCCGCCTCCTCCTCCTCCTCCTCGGATGATCGGAGGTGGTCCTGCCTACACGGTGCGTCGCATCATGGATTCCAGACGGCGGGGCCGGGGTTTCCAGTATCTCGTGGACTGGGAGGGGTATGGTCCTGAAGAGAGGAGTTGGATTCCGCGGCGACAGGTCCTAGATGCTGACCTCATCAGTGATTTCTACCGCCTCCATCCTGGCGCTCCGGGAGGTCCGCCCGGTGGCGTCTGTCGGAGGGGGGTACTGTAACGATCCCGGCAGTCTGAGTCGGGTCCTGTCTGGTGACTAGTTTTTCCTGTTCGTGATCTCCAGTTTCCCGAGGGTTCGGGAACGCTCCGGGGAGCTCTCTTGTTTTCCGCACCTGCATCCCATCAGCAATCTGCACACCTGGTCCTGATCATCACCCTTCTTAGGCTCTGGCCAAACATCCAGTTCCTGCCGGATCGTTAGCCATGAACAGTAGGTTTATCAGAGTATCAGTCCTAGAGCTTCTAGCGTTAGTTTTGTTGTTTTGTACCTTGTTGGTTTATTGTTGACTTACCTCCGTTTTTGTTCCATCTCCAGTCACTCGTCCGGAACCCTCACCCTACCTCTGCCTGATGGTCGGCGGCTGCCGAGCCATCATTGGACCAACAACTGCACCCTCAACAACTCATCCACGCCGCCCGCTCTGTTCCCTGGATTATCCTGCACCTTTGTTGAATCTGTAATAAACCCTCACCTTCGTTCAACTCTCCTTGTCCTGGTCTGCTTCTGGGTTCTGTCTGAGGGAACCGTGACACCAAGCCCCCAAATATTCTAATGAGCCTCCGCACCTACATTTTAATTATCACTAAAAACCCTTTTGTGAACTGCAAAGAACCATTGAAGGGCTCAAAGGGTTATTTGAGTCAGTATTGTTCCACATAGAACCATCCCCATTCCCAAAGAATCCTTGAGGGACAATGTAGTGCATTGTCTTCCGACAGATGGCATCATTCTAACCCAATGCGTTACACCTGGCATAGAGTCTGTCCTTGCAATATCATGACGCTTCATCAATGTGCAATCGAGGTCTAACTGTTAAATATAAATGGACTGATTTCCCTCCCACCACCCTGTCTCTTCATAGAGAAGATGTGCTTACAGCACATCACTCTATGATTTATCATGCAGCACCGAGGAGACTCATGTAATTAACCTCCTCTCAGCACTGCTGTAGCTTCATTTCTCTTGTTTATCACACCATGCTCACTTCAAGAGTGAGAGCTGTGCCTGTTTTCCCCTCAGTTGAATCTAGCATTTTGGACTAATTTGTCACACCATTCCCAGGACAACTAATACATCACCATCCACCAGAGAAGGTGGAACCAGGGATGGTGGAACTACGGAACCTTTGTTGGCCCTGTGAGAAGCTGAAATCTCTGCAGACTAGTAGGGTGAGATGTCCAACAGAGATACTGTTCAGAGTGAAGGATTGTGCGTGTGTGTGTGTGTCTGTTCTTCCAAACAAGGATTACAAAAAGACCTAAGAAACCCATTTAGGGACCACGCTAGAGGATTTTAAGTGGGAACCCAAGATGCCAGTTTACAATCGAGAATCAACCAGCAACTCATTATATGGGTGATATGATCTACAGTGAAGTTATGAAGTCTGGCGAGCCAGAGAAAAAGACCTGTTTGTTTAGTTAGAACTGCCAGGCTCCCACTACACTACAGTGATGTCTGCCTTGAACAGACCCAGTGTCAGTGGAGGCCTGCAGATCTGTAGAAAGCAGAGAGCAGGCCAGGCTCAGACCAGTGCTAACATAACACAGCGAGGGCCCGTTCTCACCAAGTGTGTTTATAGGCCAGTGAATGGCCGGTTTTTAAGAGCTTGAGAATCTGAACTGGAACGCCACGAGTACTGGAATTATTCACGTCTCAGAATGAGAGAACCTTGAATGGTAAGCCAGTTGTAAAACTCACAAGCTTGTTTCCCTTACAAAGTTGTTTTCACAGAGAGAAAAGGTCAATATTGCACAATCAGCAAAAACATTCCAAAGTTGAATGTATTTGGTTTTTATTCTGTTTTTTTAATGGATCAACACATTAAATGACACATTGAGTCATTTTCTGTCTTGGTAATGGCCAGTATCAGAAAGGGATGTAATTGTTATTGCCATCAATCAATCAATCAATCAAATGTATTTATAAAGCCCTTTTTACATCAGCAGATGTCACAAAGTGCTATACAGAAACCCAGCCTAAAACCCCAAACAGAAAGCAATGCAGATGTAGAAGCACGGTGGCTAGGAAAAACTCCCTAGAAAGGCAGAAACCTAGGAAGAAACCTAGAGAGGAACCAGGCTCTGAGGGGTGGCCAGTCCCCTTCTGGCTGTGCCGGGTGGAGGTTATAACAGTACATGGCCATTAAGGCCAGATTTTTCTCCAAGATGTTCATAGATGACCAGCAGGGTCAAATAATAATCACACTGGTTGCAATAGGTCAGTACATCAGGAGTAAATGTCACTTGGCTTTTCATAGCCAGGCATTTAGAAGTTGAAATAGCAGGTGCGGTAGAGAGAGAGAGTTGAAAACAGCAGGTCTGGGACAAGGTAGCACGTCCGGTGAACAGGTCAGGGTTCCATAGCTGCAGGCAGAACAGTTGAAACTGGAGCAGCAGCAAGACCAGGTGGACTGGGGACAGCAAGGAGTCATCAGGCCAGGTAGTCCTGAGTCATGGTCCTAGGGCTCAGGTCCTCCGGGAGGGGAGAGAGAGAGAATTAGAGGGAGCATACTTAAATTCACACAGGACACCAGATAAGACAGGAGAATAACACCAGATATACCAGACTGACCCTAGCCCCCCGGCACATAGACTATTGCAGCATAGATACTGGAGGCTGAGACAGGGGGGGTCGTAAGACACTGTGGCCCCGTCCGACGATACCCCCGGACAGGGCCAACCAGGCAGGATATAACCACACCCACTTTGCCAAAGCACAGCCCCCACACCACCAGAGGGATATCAACAGACCACCAACCTACTACCCTGAGACAAGGATGAGTACAGCCCACGAAGAGCTCCTCCACTGCACGAGCCCGAGGGGGCGACAAACCGGACAGGAAGATCACGTCAGTGACTCAACCCACTCAAGTGACGCACCCCTCCTAGGGACGGCATGGAAAGCACCAGTAAGCCAGTGACTCAGCCCCCTTAATAGGGTCAGAGGCAGAGAATCCCAATGGAGAGACGGGAACCGGCCAGGCAGAGACAGCAAGGGCGATTTGTCGCTCAAGTGCCTTTCCGTTAAACTTCGCACCCCTGGGCCAGACTATACTCAATCATAAGACATACTGAAGAGATGAGTCTTCAGTAAAGACTTAAAGGTCGAGACCGAGTCTGCGTCTCTCACATGGATAGGCAGACCATTCCATAACAATTGAGCTCTATAGGAGAAAGCCTTGCCTCCAACTGTTCGGTTAGTTATTCTAGGAACAATAAGGAGGCCTGTGTCTTGTGACCGTAGCGTACGTGTAGGTATGTACGGCAGGACCAAATCGGAGAGATAAGTAGGAGCAAGTCCATGTAATGCTTTGTAAGTTAGCAGTAAAACCTTGAAATCAGCCCTAGCCTTATCAGTAATATGATCAGATCTTTTGGTTCTAGTCAAGATTCTAGCAGCCGTGTTTAGCACTAACTGAAGTTTATTTAGTGCTTTATCCGGGTAGCCGGAGAGTAGAGCATTGCAGTATTCTAATATAGAAGTGACAAAAGCATGGATTAGCTTTTCTGCATCATTTTTGGACAAAAAGTTTCAGATTTTTGCAATGTTACGAAGATGGAAAAAAGCTGTCCTTGAAATATTCTTGATATGTTCGTCAAAAGAGAGCTCAAGGTCCAGAGTAACGCCGAGGTCCTTCACAGTTTTTTTTTTAGACGACTGTACAACCATCAAGATTAATTGTCAGATCAAACAGAAGATCTCTTTGTTTCTTGGGACCTAGAACTAGCATCTCTGTTTTGTCAGAGTTTAAAAGAGAAAAATGTTCCGCCATCCACTTCCTTATGTCTGAAACACAGGCTTCCAGTGTAGGCAATTTTGGGGCTTCACCATGTTTCATCGAAATGTACAGCTGTGTGTCGTCCACATAGCAATGAAAGTTAACATTGCGTTTCCGAATGACATCACCAAGAGGTAAAATATATAGTGAAAACAATAGTGGTCCTAAAACGGAACCTAGAGGAACACCGAAACTAACAATTGATTTGTCAGAGGACAAACCATCTACAGAGACAAACTGATATCTTTCCGACCGATAAGATCTAAACCAGGCAAGAACTTGTCCGTGTAGACCAATTTAAGGTTTCCAATCTCTCCAAAAGAATGTGGTGATCGATGGTGTCAAAGCAGCACTAAGGTCTAGGAGCACGAGGACAGATGCAGAGCCTTGGTCTGACGCCATTAAAATATAATTTACCACCTTCACGAGTGCAGTCTCAGTGCTATGATGGGGTCTAAAACCAGACGGAAGCTTTTTGTATACATTATTTGTCTTCATGAAGACAGTGCATTGCTGCACAACAGCTTTTTGAAAAAAAATTGAGAGGAATGGGAGATTTGATATAGGCCAATCGTTTTTTTTACATTTTCTGGGTCAAGGTTTGGCTTTTTCAAGAGAGGCTTTATTTCTGCCACTTTTAGTGAGTTTGGTACACATCCAGTGGATAGGGAGCCATTTATTATGTTCAATATAGGAGGGCCAAGCACAGGAAGTAGCTCTTTCAGTAGTTTAGTTGGAATAGGGTCCAGTATGCAGCTTGAAGGTTTAGAGGACATGACTATTTTCATGAATGTGTCAAGAGATATAGGATTTAAAAACTTGAGTGTCTCCATTGATCCTAGTTCCTGGCAGTTTTGTGCAGACTCAGGACAGCTGAGCTTTGGAGAAATACGCAGATTCAAAGAGGAGTCTGTAATTTGCTTTCTAATGATCTGTGAGACCATGTTGATTACAATCTGAAAGCATGGGAAGTAGTTTATTGAGGAGCCATTAAAGACAACAACCCAAACACAGTGGGCCCTGGTCAAAAGTAGTGCACTAAATAGGGAATAGGGTGCCATTTGGGACACAGGCAGGATTTCTTGGCAACATGAAAAGCATTCTTGTTTGGCCTCTGTATGCCTGATGCACCACCAGGGTACAGACCTGTTTATGTGTCTAGATACAGTGGCTTGCGAAAGTATTCACCCCCCTTGGCATTTTTCCTATTTTGTTGCCTTACAACCTGGAATTTAAATGGATTTCTGGGGGGGTTGTATCATTTGATTTACACAACATGCCTACCACTTTGAAGATGCAAAATAGTTTTGTTTGTTAAACAAACAAGAAATAAGACAAAAAAACAGAAAACTTGAGCATGCATAACTATTCACCCCCCCCCAAAGTCAATACTTTGTAGAGCCACCTTTTGCAGAAATTACAGCTGCAAGTCTCTTGGGGTATGTCTCTATAAGCTTGGCACATCTAGCCACTGGGGTTTTTGTCCATTATTCAAGGCAAAACTGCTCCAGCTCCTTCAAGTTGGTTGGGTTCCACTGGTGTACAGCAATCTTTAAGTCATACCACAGATTCTCAATTGATTGAGGTCTGGGCTTTGACTAGGCCATTCCAAGACATTTAAATGTTTCCCCTTAAGCCACTCGAGTGTTGCTTAAGCAGTATGCTTAGGGTCATTGTCCTGCTGGAAGGTGAACCTCCGTCCCAGTCTCAAATCTCTGGAAGACTGAAACAGGTTTCCCTCAAGAATTTCCCTGTATTTAGTGCCATCCATCATTCCTTCAATTCTGACCAGTTTCCCAGTCCCTGCCGATGAAAAACATCCCCACAGCATGATGCTGCCACCACCATGGTTCACTGTGGGGATGGTGTTCTCGGGGTGATGAGAGGTGTTGGGTTTGCGCCAGACATAGCGTTTTCCTTGATGGCCAAAAAGCTAAATTTTAGTCTCATCTGACCAGAGTACCTTCTTCCATATGTTTGGGGAGTCTCACACGTCTTTTGGCGAACACCAAACGTGTTTGCTTATTTCTTTTTTTAAACAATGGCTTTTTTCTTGCCACTCTTCCGTAAAGCCCAGCTCTGTGGAGTGTATGGCTTAAAGTGGTCCTATGGACAGATACTCTAATCTCCGCTGTGGAGCTTTGCAGCTCCTTCAGGGTTTGTTGCCTCTGATTAATGCCCTCCTTGCCTGCTACGTGGGTTTTGGTGGGCGGCCCTCTCTTGGCAGGTTTGTTGCGGTGCCATATTCTTTCAATTTTTTAATAATGGATTTAATGGCGTGCCATGTGATGTTCAAAGTTTCTGATATTTTTTTATAACCCAACCGTGATCTGTACTTCTCCACAACTTTGTCCCTGACCTGTTTGGAGAGCTCCTTGGTCTTCATGGTGCCGCTTGCTTGGTGGTGCCCCTTGCTTAGTGGTGTTGCAAACTCTGGGGCCTTTCAGAACAGATGTGTATATATACTGAGATCATGTGACAGATCATGTGACACTTAGATTGCACACAGGTGGACTATATTTAACTAATTATGTGACTTCTGAAGGTAATTGGTTGCACCAGATCTTATTTAGGGGCTTCATAGCAAAGGGGGTGAATAAATATGCACGCACCACTTTTCCGATATTTATTTTTTAGAAATTTTTTAAACAAGTTAATTTTTTCATTTCACTTCACACCAATTTGGACTATTTGGTGTATTGCCATTACATGAAATCCAAATAAAAACCAATTTAAATTACAGGTTGTAATGCAACAAAATAGGAAAAACGCGAAGGGGGATGAATACTTTTGCAAGGCACTGTAAATGATGAACAAAACCAGTCTAGTTCACAGTCAGATAACATGCTGCCAATAGCCTGGCCCCTTTTTCTTTTTTCATACTTGAAAGGGAATCTTTTATTTCCAGAGAGGTAATCATCCTCCGCTGTTTCTTGGAAATGGGCCATTATCGGGTCGCAAAGTAGCCCTCTGGGTGCCATCTTTAGGGGTGAGGAATGTTGGATCAGACTGTCTGAGAGGTTGGCAGAGCAGGCAGCAGAGCAGAGCAGGGTGCTCCAGCCCCAGCCCCAGCCCTGTCACCGTGCCCTCTGGGGCCCCAGCCCTGTCACCATGCCCTCTCGGGCCCCAGCACTGTCACCATGTCCTCTGGGGCCCTAGGGACGGCAGTAGCCCCCTCCAAGTAGAAGGGCACAGCTAACTCATGGGAAAATGCTCTCTCGTAAACCCCTTTTCAATGTCACCACCACTCCCAGCACCAGCACCACCCCTCCCCCCGTTGAACTGCTCCTGTTACCATCACTTCATTCGTTTTCACTGGAGGAAATGGAGCCACATTCTCTATCAAAAGGCCTGATGTTATCCAATGACTGTATAAATAAGGGGTGTCATCTGATAGGCAGAACTCTCTGTAGAGTGTAGATTCTATACTATGTAAAGGCTGGCCAGTCCCGGTTGTTTTGAATGAGGCTGGAGGTAATGTGTCCCTAAGGAGGGAGTCCAAAAGCAGATATCTCCACTCAAGTCGATCCTGGTAGTTTTGAGTCTTTCACCCATGTGTCCTGCCACCTGGAGCATTAAGGCTAGAGGTAGTGTGTCCCTGAGGAGGGACGTCCCAGAACAGGGATCTTCACTCTGGGGCTAGGTCTGACATGTCCAGTCGGATGCAGCTAAAATCAGACATCCCCTCCCCCCTTTGGGTTGTGAAGGCAGTATAGTTTCACATAATACCTATTTTAACTGACCCTGGCTCATTTGAACTTGGTCCATTTTCATTCTTTAAAAACCCCACACAGGTCCCCTGCCTTCACAACCCAAAGGGGGGAGGGGATGTCTGATTTTAGCTGCATCCGACTGGACATGTCAGACCTAGCCCCAGAGTGGAGATCCCTGTTCTGGGACGCCCTCCTCAGGGACACACTACCTCAAGCCTCAATGCTCCAGGTTGCAGGACACCTGGGTGAAAGACTCAAAACTACCAGGATCGACTTGAGTGGAGATTTGACCAGGGCCCATAGGGCTGTGGTTAAGTGTAGTGCATTATGTAGGGAATATGGTGTCATTTGGGATGGACCCTATCTGAGTGTTTAAAAAAATCAGACTGTACTGCGTCATCTGAGAGACTTCCAAATGTCCTAAGCTCTCCCTTCCAAATGTCAAACAAAGATTGCCAGAGCTCATGTGAACTCAGATAAGCAACCCAGTTGTTGAGAAAGATATGACTTATACAACTGAACTTGCTGTAACATGCATTTGACCTGTCTTTAGTCCCTTAATCTCAATACTGCTGCTACTTATGTGGTGTTTCAGCTATTGATATACTGCCACTTTCGTCCGAATCTTATGTCAATATGCCAACATATAGGCTACCGAAACATGCTGAAGTCTCATGAAAGCGAGAATAATTTTAGTTTACTACTTCCAAAGGCAAGGTTGTGTTATTGTGACCCAGATAGATCCACCAATCAGGGCCTCTATGTATATGTACAGTACCAGTCAAAAGTTTGGACACACCTACTCATTCAAGGGTTTTTCTTTATTTTTACGATTTTTTACATTGTAGAATAATAGTGAAGACATCAAAACTATGAAATAACACATATGGAATCATGTAGTAACCAAAAAAGTGTTAAACAAATGACAATATATTTTATATTTGATATTCTTCAAACAGCCACCCTTTGCCTTGATGACAGCTTTGCACACGCTTGGCATTCTCTCAACCAGGAATGCATTTCAATTAACAGGTGTGCCTTGTTAAAAGTTAATTTGTGGAATTTCTTTCCTTCTTAATGCGTTTGAGCCAATCAGTTGTGTTGTGAAAAAGTAGGGGGGGTATACAGAAGATAGCCCTATTTGGTAAAAGACCAAGTTCATATTATGGCAAGAACAGCTCAAATAAGCAAAGAGAAAAAACATGAAAAAAAATTACTTTAAGACATGAAGGTCAGTCAATACTGAACATTTCAAGAACTTTGAAAGTTTCTTCAAGTGCAGTCGCAGAAACCATCAAACGCTATGATGAAACGGGCTCTCATGAGGACCGCCACAGGAATGGAAGACCCAGAGTTACCTCTGCTGCAGAGGATAAGTTCATTAGAGTTACCAGCCTCAGAAATTGCAGCCCAAATAAATGCTTCACAGAGTTCAAGTAGCAGACACATCTATAATAATAATAATATAATATGCCATTTAGCAGACGCTTTTATCCAAAGCGACTTACAGTCATGTGTGCATACATTTTTACATATGGGTGGTCCCGGGGATCGAACCCACTACCCTGGCGTTACAAGCGCCATGCTCTACCAGCTGAGCTACAGAGGAGTATGCATCTCAACATCAACTGTTCAGAGGGGACTGTGTGAATCAGGCCTTCATGGTCGAATTGCTGCAAAGAGACCACTACTAAAGGACACCAATAAGAAGAAGAGACCTGCTTGGGCCAAGAAACACAAGCAATGGACATTAGACCGGTGGAAATTTGTCCTTTGGTCTGGAGTCCAAATTTGAGATTTTTGGTTAAAACCGCTGTGTCTTTGTGAGACGCAGTGTGGGTGACCGGATTATCTCCGCATGTGTAGTTCCCACCATGAAGCATGGAGGAGGAGGTGTTATGGTGTGGGGGTGCTTTGCTGGTGACACTGTCTGTGATTTATTTAGAATTCAAGGCACACGTAACCAGCATGGCTACCACAGCATTCTGCGGCGATACGCCATCCCATCTGGTTTGGGCTTAGTGGGACTATCATTTGTTTTTCAACAGGACAATGACCCAACACACCTCCAGGCTATTTTACCAAGAAGGAGAGTGATGCAGTGCTGCATCAGATGACCTGGCCTCCACAATCCCCCGACCTCAACCCAATTGAGATGGTTTGGGATGAGTCGGACGGCAGAGTGAAGGAAAAGCAGCCAACAAGTGCTCAGCATATGTGGGAACTCCTTCAAGACTGTTGGAAAAGCATTCCAGGTGTAGCTGGTTGAGAGAATGCCAAGAGTGTACAAAGCTGTCATCAAGGCAATTTCATAGTTTTGATGTCTTCACTATTATTATACAATGTAGAAAATTGTAAAAATAAAGAAAATCCCTTGAATGAGTAGGTGTGTCCAAACATTTGACTGGTACTGTGTCTGCTGTGTGATTGGTCTGGTCCAGTGTGTGTGAGATGGAAGCCATCAGGCCAGTGCCATGGAGCGTGACAGAGGAAAAGGTCATATGATTGATAAAGCTACGGATTGAAACACTGTGGGTGGGAACAGCCCTGTTGTTACTCCCCAACCCATTACCCATGAACTATTTCTGTGGTTTCAAACTGTGGCCTAAACGCGGTGTTTGTGACCTATTCACAAAGAGTTTCCAAGTAGGTGTGCTGAAATAGGAGCAGTTTGGCCTTTAAATCATAATAAGTAAGATTACATGGACAGGGGGGACCTGCCCTAGATCAGCACTCCTACTCTGAGACATTTTGAATACAAAAAGGTCTGTGGGAGCCTGCTGCTGCTGAGTGTCTGTGTGATAAGTGAGCTGGGGAGGCGGTAGTTTTTAGGGGCTGTTGCCAACTCTCACCCTGGCTGCATCTCACTTTCATCCTAAGTGTACCAGATACACTATATCAGTCTAAATATCACAGTACACTCTTAGAAAAAAGGGTTCCAAAAGGGTTATTTGCGGAGGGATTTGGTTCTACCAAGAACCGTTTTGATCTGAAGAACCCTTTTTGGAAGACAGGTTTTTTCTAAGGCAAAGGGTTCTACCTAGAACCTTTAACATCTTAAGAACCGTTTTCGGAAGAAAGGTTTCTTTGATGATTATTTGGAAGGCAAGAAGGGTTCTACGTAGAACCATATATCATATTTCCCAGCATGCGCTATTGCAGGGTCATTTTCAGAATTGTTTGTTTTAATATCTGTGTTTTTGCATTGATTGGTTAATAAATGTTATGCTACACAAAGATAAATAGCATAACATTTTCTAAACTAATCCAATAATTTAGTAGTTGGACTTATTGCACCCGTTACTGAGATGGTTGTTCCAGTTTAGATGATTGAGGTAGTCTCAGTATTCATTTTTCCCTACCCTGGCAGTCATTCTGAATGCAGGTTGCGGGTGATTAAAAAATTCCACTTGTTGGATATCGTAACTCATTGCAAGCTAGTATAATGTGACTTGCAGGCCTGACGTGGCCTGTACACCAGGAGTTTCCCAACACCACTGTGTTAGGATATACAGTTGAAGTCGGAAGTTTACATACACCTTAGCCAAATACATTTAAACACAGTTTTTTTTTTTTTTTCCTGTCTTAGGTCAGTTAGGATCACCACTTTATTTTAAGAATAAAAAAATAAATAAAAAATCTTTCATCACATTCCCAGTGGGTCAGAAGTTTACATACACTCAATTAGTATTTGGTAGCATTGCCTTTCAATTGTTTAACTTGGGTCAAACTCTTCGGGTAGCCTTCCACAAGCTTCCCACAATAAGTTGGGTGAATTTTGGCCCATTCCTCCTGACAGAGCTGGTGTATTTTATTTTCTATAGGATTGAGGTCAGGGCTTTGTGATGGCCACTCCAATACCTTGACTTTGTTGTCCTTAAGACATTTTGGCACAACTTTGGAAGTATGCTTGGGGTCATTGTCCATTTGGAAGACCCATTTGCGACCAAGCTTTAACTTCCTGACTGATGTCTTGAGATGTTGCTTCAATATATTCACATAATTTTCCTTCCTCATGATGCCATCTATTTTGTGAAGTGCACCAGTCCCTCCTGCAGCAAAGCACCCCCACAGGATGATGCTGCCACCCCCGTGCTTCACGGTTGGGATGGTGTTCTTCGGCTTGAAAGCATCCCCTTTTTTCTCCAAACATAACGATGGTCATTATGGCCAAACAGTTATATTTTTCTTTCATCAAACCATAGGACATTTCTCCAAAAAGTACGATCTTTGTCCCTATGTGCAGCTGCAAACCGTAATCTGTCTTTTTTATGGTGGTTTTGGAGCAGTGGCTTCTTCCTTGCTGAGCGGCCTTTCAGGTTATGTCGATATAGGACTCGTTTTACTGTGGATATAGATACTTTTGTACCTGTTTCCTCCAGCATCTTCACAAGGTCCTTTGCTGTTGTTCTGGAATTGATTTGCACTTTTCGCACCAAAGTACGTTCATCTCTAGGAGACAGAACGCGTCTCTTTCCTGAGCTGTAATACGGCTGTGTGGTCCCATGGTGTTTGTACAGATGAACGTGGTACCTTCAGGCATTTGAAAATTGCTCCCAAGGATGAACCAGACTTGTGGAGGTCTATAGGGCGGCAGGTAGCTTAGTGGGTAAGAGTGTAGTGCCAGTAACCGAAAGGTCGCTGGTTCCAATCCCCGAGCCGACTAGGTGAAAAATCTGTCGATGTGCCCTTAAGCAAGGCACTTAACCCTAATTGCTCATGTAAGTCGCTCTGGATAAGAGCGTCTGCTAAAATGTACAATTATTTTTCTGAGGTCTTGGCTGATTTCTTTTGATTTTCCCATGATGTCAAGCAAAGAGGCACCGAGTTTGAAGGTAGGCCTTGAAATAGATTCACAGGTACACCTGCAATTGACTCAAATGATGTCAATTAGCCTATCAGAAGCTTCTAAAGCATGACATAATTTTCTGGAATTTTCCAAGCTGTTTAAAGGCACAGCGTATATAAACTTAGTGTATATAAACTTCTGACCCACTGGAATTGTGATACAGTGAATTATAAGTGAAATAATCTGTCTGTAAACAATTGTTGGAAAAATTACTTGTGTCATGCACAAAGTAGATGTCCTAACCGACTTGCCAAAACTATAGTTTGTTAACAAGAAATTTGTGGAGTGGTTGAAAAACAAGTTTTAATGTCTCCAACCTAAGTGTATGTAAACTTCCAACTTCAACTATAACTAGGCCCTCAAAGTAAGGCCTTATGATATACTGTATGTAATGTATTGTCATAAAGAAATACATTTTAAAGGATAATAAGGCTGGTGGAACTGTTCATAGAGGGTTCTAGGAAGAACTCTCCAAAGATAAGAGTCCTGGGTAGAATCTTTCATAGAGGGTTCTAAACAGAACCCTTTGTAGATGGTTCTAGGTAGAACCATATACAGGGGGTTCTATGAAGAACCCTACATAGAGGGTTATAGGTAGAACCCTCTGCAAAGGGTTCTATCTATCAACAAAAAGGGTTCCCCTATCGGACAAACCGATGAACCCTAGATGGTTCTACTTAGCACCTTTTTTTCTAAGAGTGTAGATGTAATAACACAGGCAGTTGACAATGTGGAAGAGATAGCTCTCTGCAGCTTGATTATGCAAGGCAAATGTTTACTTTAGGCATCCTCACTAGAGTCATGTATTGAAATATTTTGATATTACAGACCATTATTAGGTGCAACAGGTGTCACTATTATTTACGATCTCCAACACATCAATGTAGGCTGAGCCTCTCGTAGGTGTTTGTCTTGTTTTAGACTACAGAACAAGCCAGTGCTGGGGCTGGCAGTTTGACAATGGTAGTCAGTCAGAGCTTCAATTAAATCTCAACATAATAGAACAGTGTAGGCTTGGCACTTGGCTCACTCATCTACATTGGCAGAGTGGTATCCTACAGTTCCCCCTTTGAAGACATAAGAAGAAGGAAGGACTAAAAAGAAGGAAGGAAGAAGAAGGACTAGAAAAGGAAAATAAGCCGGCAGTAAAGGCAGGATGAAGTCCAAGGCTTATCACAGTCTCTCCACTACATGTAGGGTACATTCTGCTCACTTTGTACCAGAGATGGTGTTCCCCTGCCCACGTTGTAGGCAGAAACATGGGTTGTTTTCTGTACTATTTTGTGTGTGTGTGTTTTCTGTACAGTATTCTGGCTTTCAGTCAGTTGATCCTGTTGCTCAATACTTTTAACAGCTTGTGTTTTAGGATGATGTGTTATTATAAACCACATGTCTATTGGTTCTGAATCCTCCACTATTATTCACATAATAACAGAGTCCTTAAAACAGACTGGAAGGAGTTGATTTGATCTCAGATTGAAAACAGATAGGGTATGGTGATGCTCCTCTTATGGGATGTTAGGTTGTGTCCCAAATGGCAGCCTATTCCCTATACAGTGCACTATATGGGGAGTAGGGTGCCATTTGGGACATACCCTAAGTCATTTTGCTGAGGGTTGGTTTGTTGGTTAGTTGTGGGTCTGAGTTTTGGAGACTGTGTGTGCCCAATGAGGCGAGGCATGGCTCTGTGTCAATCCCCTGTTGTTTTTAATGAGGCACTAGTCCCGTGGTAAATATTTAAAGATGTATGCGAGCAGAACCAAAGGCTTCACAGACGCCACTCTCTTTCTGGGCTTTGTTGATCAGACGGTCGGCGGAGTTCAATGGTGCTAGTTCTTTGGATGGTTTCACACACACACACTGGGAGAGACACACACACAGGCAGACACACACACACCAGCCCAGATATTTTCTGCTGTGGCTGGATGAGTGATCCTGACTGTTCTTCCTACTTACAGTAAATACACTTTCCCTCTCTGCCTTCTGTGCCTTTGCAGTTCATGAATAAAAAAACAGATATTAGTTTAGTCCTTGAAATACTGCAGGATTATGAGAACTGCTTCCCTTGCAGAACGTTAATGGCAGTTTCAAGGACATTGGCTTTGTGTGTTTTCTCTAAAATGTCAGTGTACATACTGAAAGATTTAGTTGTTGGCCTTGCATTGTAAAGTTAGACAATGTGATTCTGTGCTGAACCATCTAAAATAGAATGATTTGATTGGATTATGTGGTAGAGTATTCATTATTATCAAATGTCTGTCATGGCTGACCTGTTTTACTACTGCTGCTGTCTGCACAATATAACAGATAAATGACTGTAATATTTATACTGTCTCAAATTCACACCATTGGTCTTTTACCTAACCCAGTGTCTGTCACGATCGTCATAATGAGTAGACCAAGGCGCAGCGTGATATGCGTACATCTTCTTTAATAGAGTACTAGCAACACGATACAAAATACAAAACAACAAAACGAAACGTGAAGTCCTCGGTCATGAACACAAACCAACACGGAACAAGATCCCACAAAACACAAGTGCACAACAGGCTGCCTAAGAATGGTTCCCAATCAGAGACAACAAGCAACAGCTGATTCTCGTTGCCTCTGATTGAGAACCACCCCGGCCAACTTAGAAAACACATGAACTAGAAACAGAACATAGAACACAAAACATAGACCCTACACACCCTGGCTCAACATATAAGAGTCCCCAGAGCCAGGGCGTGACAGTACCCAACAGGGGAGGGGCCGGGTGGGCATTCCGCCTCGGAGGCGGATCCGGCTCCGGGCGTGACCACCACCCTCTAACAACCCCCCCGTAGCGCCCCTGGTCTGGTCCCGCTGACTGGAGCTGGACTGGACATCGGTGGAGCGGATTGCTTAGGCTCCGGTGTGGAGCAGCTGACCGGTACCTGACCAGGCACCGGTGAAACAGGCACGGGCTGTGCCGGACTGACGACGCGCACCACAGGCTTGGTGCGGGGAGCAGGGACGGGCCGGACCGGGCTGGCAACGCGCACCACAGGCTTGGTGCGGGGAGCAGGAATGGGACGGACCGGGCTGACGAAGCGCACCACTGGCTTGGTGCGGGGAGCAGGAACAGGCCGGGCCGGGCTGACGACGCGCACCATTTGCTTGGTGCGGGGAGCAGGAATGGGCCGGACCGGGCTGACGAAGCGCACCACTGGCTTGGTGCGGGGAGCAGGAACAGGCCGGGCTGACGACGCGCACCATAGGCTTGGTGCGGGGAGCAGGAACAGGCCGGGCCGGGTTGGCGACGCGCACCATTGGCTTGGTGCGGGGAGCAGGAACGGGCCGGGCCGGGCTGGCGACGCGCACCTTTGGCTTGGTGCGGGGAGCAGGAATGGGCCGGGCCGGGCTGGCGACGCGCACCATTGGCTTGGTGCGAGGGGCAGGAACAGGCCGGACCGGGCTGGCGACGCGCACCATTGGCTTGGTGCGAGGGGCAGGAACAGGCCGGGCCGGGCTGGCGACGCGCACCATTGGCTTGGTGCGAGGGGCAGGAACAGGCCGGGCCGGGCTGGCGACGCGCACCATTGGCTTGGTGCGGGGGGCAGGAACAGGCCGGACCGGGCTGGCGACGCGCACCACAGGCTTGGTGCGAGGGGCAGGAACAGGCCGGGCCGGGCTAGCGACGCGCACCACAGGCTTGGTGCGAGGGGCAGGAACAGGCCGGGCCGGGCTGGGAACACACACCACTGGCCTTGTGTGGGGATCAGGAACGGGCCGGACCGGACTGGTAACGCACCTCTACCTCTCGCCGTGCCTCTACACTCTCCTTCCCTCTACTGACCAATGGCCCCCGTAACCTGGTGGCCTTCTCTCCTCGTCCACAAACTCGCCCTTTATCTGCCTCCAGCAGCCCCGTCGTCCATGCCGTGTGCCCCCCCAAAAAATATTATTGGGGGTGCCTCTTGCCTGTCCGACGACGGCCCGGTTGGCGCCGCTTCTCCTCTCCTGCCTGGGTCTCCCCCTTCATCGCCCTCCGGTAACGGACGGCCTCCTCCTCCGTGATCTGCCCCCAACCGAGGAGGACATCCACTAACGTTACCTCCGGCGTTTGCTCCTGGACACGCTGCTTGGTCCTGTATGGGTGGGATCTTCTGTCACGATCGTCATAATGAGTAGACCAAGGCGCAGCGTGATATGCGTACATCTTCTTTAATAGAGTACTAGCAACACGATACAAAATACAAAACAACAAAACGAAACGTGAAGTCCTCGGTCATGAACACAAACCAACACGGAACAAGATCCCACAAAACACAAGTGCACAACAGGCTGCCTAAGAATGGTTCCCAATCAGAGACAACAAGCAACAGCTGATTCTCGTTGCCTCTGATTGAGAACCACCCCGGCCAACCTAGAAAACACATGAACTAGAAACAGAACATAGAACACAAAACATAGACCCTACACACCCTGGCTCAACATATAAGAGTCCCCAGAGCCAGGGCGTGACAGTGTCATATAGGCTAGTATTAAAGCCGACTGTCAGTTGATATAGAATCTGATGTAGGCCTATAGAATAAGTGGACTATTTGACACATAATGTAATGGCACTATTGAGTTGTATTGACATACTCTTCTCCATACTGTACGTATTATCCAGTGTTCATCAGCTCATATATGAAGATGAAATGTGAATCCACCTTGCTCTTTGCAGATTGAGATGCCTGGTGAAGCAGCTGGACAAGGGAGAAGTGAACGTGGTGGACCTGAGGAAGAATATAGAGTATGCAGCCTCTGTTCTAGAGGCAGTCTATATCGATGAAACCAGGTGGGTGCATTTCAATTAAATTCCATTCCATGCATGACTACATCAAGTATATTGCACTCTCTGCACCGCTGAAGGTACAGGAAAGAACTGCGCAAATACAACTCACACTATTATTATTATTATTATTATTATTTATTATTATTAATTATTATGAAGTTACAGGAAAGAACGGCACTAATACAACTCTCAGAAAATGTGTGCGTGCGCGCGCATATGTGTGGTGAAGGCAGAGACAGGGAGAGAACGTCGGGGGGGAACGTCTGTCTTCAAAAGGGATGAAAGATAAACTGAAAGGAGAGCTGATCCACTCCCTGCTTTACTTCTTCAACTCCATATGTGAAGCTTTCCATCTCTCCATGGAGGAGACTATTAAACTCGATTCTAACTGAGCCCCACCCCCCTCAGTCTGGGCTGTTGTGGCTGTAGTTGTTGATGCAGACTGCAGTGTGTCAGCTCAGCTGTGCTCTCCAACGATACGCAGGTGTTTGCATAGCCTGTAGACTGATTGCATGCAGGCATGTTAACAGAGCTCATGTTCAACATCTCTCTCTCTCTACTTCTGTCTTTCTCTCTCTTACCCCCTCTCTCTTTCTACCTCTGTCTTTCTTACTTTCCCTCCCTCTCTCTCTCTCTCTGTCTCTCTCTCTCTACCTCTGTCTTTCTCTTGCTCGCCCTCTCTCTTTCCCTCTCTCTCTCTCTCTCTCTCTCTCTACCTCTTTAGTCTTTCTCTCGCTCGCTCTCTCTCTCTCTCCCTCTCTGTCTTTCTCTCGCTCGCCCTCTCTCTCTCTCTCTCTCCCTCTCTGTCTTTCCCTCGCTCGCCCTCTCTCTCTCTCTCTCTCTCTCTCTGAGGCCCCAAGTCTATCTCCCTCACTTTAGTATTCATTAACAAGGCTTTGGTCCTCAGTGCTAGAACTCTCTTCAATCACCACAATACAAGGCATGTTTGCCAGAAAGCACTGCTACAGTCCCAGAAGATTGATCCAAACAAAATAATGAAGTCGTTCTTTGTGTGCATCCCAAATGACGTTTACTCTTTTTCTTTTTTACAGTCGCTCAGTTTTACAATTTCAGAATAATTACTTGCAGAAGGAAGTCCTGTCCTGCACCCGTATCACCATTCTATACACCTCATTTCCTTACATTAGCATCTAATCTAATGTTGGCACTATAATCACATCATGAAAAATATCTGCCTCTCTTTTCCTTCATTGGCCACATTTTCATGAAGACTGAAGATCTGTTTTCCGGTTAATAAATGGCTATTTTCCTCAGTAAAACAAGATGACTCACTGTGAGAAAGGAAGAAGGGAAACAAAACAAACTGCAGTGGAAAGAGAACCTGTCAGTTAACACTTCATTCAGTTAGAACTCCATTCAGCCTTCAGAAAGACATTTACTGGAGATCACATAGCTCCATACCAGGACAGGTAAACAGACATTTACAAGACCCAATATACCTGGCCTCTCAACTCATTACATTACAGTCACCAATGGAAAAACATTAACATATTTTAAGGCGTGTCTTGTAAGAGGCTATATTTGTTGCACCCATGAGTGAGAATGCTGTATTCCCCACAGAATACGGTAATATACTGTATTTTAGGAATTCTACAAACCTTTTCCTAAAACTCTACAGTAACTTACTGGCCAATTGTTGCCAGTAAGTGACTGTAATTAAGATTATAGTACCATACTGCAGTTTTGGAGGGCCAAAAACCTTTTGAACACTAGTGGGTGCATGGTATTGTTGTTTCTCACTCATTAACATATTTTGAGGTGTGTCTTGTAAGAGGCTATATTTTTAGCAGCCATTAGTTAAGAGTCCTGTATCAATTTATGTGATATGTGGTGGTAGTTCCATAACAATTAAATGTATATAGGGAACAGATCAGACTGGTAGTGGGTCTTAATTGGTTTTAATGTTTGAATATTTACCCCTATCCATTTGATCTGTTTTGCCCTGTAATCGTCCAGTTTAGAAGTCTTTGTTTAGGCCTCTAGAAGTGCAAGTGATATAAAACACCTAGTATTTATTAATATCCAAATGCCTACAGACAACCTGCTTTCTCTAATCCCTTGTAATTACAGTAAAATAATGTATAAATAATTTTCTTACAGTTTAGTAGTCACTTTTACTGTATTGAACTGTGTTTCATTCCTCTGGCGTCAAGTTACCATGAATATCTCAGTATTGTATTGGCACCATCCAGTGATGGTCAGAGATATCATAAGATATCTTGTTGTAATTACAATTATTTTGAAGACCAATGTATCCTTTGCTACAACAACATTTTCAGTAATAGTTACAGAATGTTTTTACTTGCTTTGACTATGATGTTTTTTTTTAATCAACCTTGGTTGAATGCACTGACTGTAAGTTGATAAGGACAAGAGCTCCCGCTAAATGACCTAAATGGTAATGAATATGGTACAGATTGGTTTCCCACACCCTAAGGTGTAAAACAAGGAGACGCCTTATCACTGACTCTGTTATGTTTATTCATGATTTGGCAAAAGACATCAAATCAAACTGTATTGGTCATACGCGCCGAATACAACAGGTGTAGACTTTACAGTGAAATGCTTACTTACGAGCCCATTGCCAACAGTGCAGAGTTAAAAAGTAAGACAAAAAGGAAATAGTAACACAATAAAAACAATAACGAGGCTATATACAAGGAGTACCAGTACCGAGTCAATGTGCAGGGGTACAAGGTAGTTGAGGGAATTGAGGTAATATATTATGTACAGTGCATTCGGAAAGTATTCAAACCCCTTGACTTTTTCCACATTTTGTTACGTTATAGCCTTATTGTAAAATAGATTAAATAAAACATTTTCCCCATCAATCTACACACAATACCCCATAATGACAAAGCGAAAATAATTTATTACAGATAAAAAACTGAAATACCTTATTTACATAAGTATTCAGAGCCTTTGCCATGAGACTCTAAATTTAGCTCAGGTGCATCCTGTTTCCACTGATCATCCTTGAGATGTTTCTACAACTTGGTAAATTCAATTGATTGGACATGATTTGGAAAGGCACAAACCTGTCTATACAAGGTCCCACAGTTGACACTGCATGTCAAAGCAAAAACCAAGCCATGAGGTCGAAGGAATTGTCCGTAGCGCTCCGAGGCAGGATTGTGTCGAGGTTGTGTTTTTGGCAGCATTGAAGGTCCCCAAGAACACAGTGGCTTCCATCATTCTTAAAGTTTGGAACCACCAAGACTCGTCCTAGAGCTGGCTGCCCGGCCAAACTGAGCAATCGGGGGGAGAAGGGCCTTGGTCAGGGAGGTGACCAAGAACCCGATGGTCACGCTGACAGAGCTCCAGTGTCCTTCTGTGGAGATAGGATAACCTTCCAGAAGGACAACCAAACTCTGCATTCCACAGTAAGAACATCATACCAAAGGTCAAGCATGGTAGTGGTGGTGTGATGGTTTGGGGATGCTTTGCTGCCTCAGGACCTGGACGACTTGCCTTAATAGAAGGAACCATGAATTCTGCTCTGTATCAGAGAATTCTACAGGAGAATGTCAGACCATCCGTCTGTGAGCTGAAGCTGAAGCGCAGCTGGGTCATGCAGCAAGACAATGATCCAAAACACACAATCAAGTCTACATGAAAATTGCTCAAAAGCAACAAATTGGATGTTTTGGAATGGCCTAGTCAAAGTCCAGACCTAATCCCAATTGAGATGTTGTGGCAGGACTTGAAACGAGCAGTTCATGCTTGAAAACCCACACGTCATTGAGTTAAAGCAGTTCTGCATGGAAGAGTGGGCCAAAATTCCTCCACAGCGACGTGAGAGACTGATCAACAACTACAGGAAGCATTTGGTTGGAGACATTGCAGCTAAAGGTGGCACAACCAGTTATTGAGTGTAAGGGGGCAATTACTTTTTCACACAGGGGAATTGGGTGTTGCATAACTTTGTTTATGAAATAAATATGTAATTGTTGTGTTATTTGTTCACTTATGTTCCCTTTATCTAATATTAGGTTTTGGTTGAAGGTCTGATAACATTCAGTATCACAAATATGCAAAAGTAGAGAAAATTAGAAAGGGGGCAAATACTTTTTCATAGCACTGTATGTATACAGATTGTGTGTAGGTCAGTCTCACACTGTAATCTTCTCTTTGTGCCAGACCGGTTCAAACGCCTTCCGTTTAATTTTTCTGGATTTATTTGTATTATTTTTACTGCTCTCTAGGGTTATTATTATTGCTTGGATAACCTTATTTACTATTATGTATTGCTTTCTTTTCATTCTTTATGAGGTATAGGATAGTATGGTGCTGGTACATTTGTGTAACGTGTTCCAAGTGCCCTGGAGTGTGACTCTGTCCCTTGATGTCCCCCTCCCAGACGTCTTCTGGACACTGAGGATGAGCTCAGTGACATCCAGGCGGACTCTGTGCCCATGGAGGTGCGTGATTGGCTGGCCTCGACCTTCACCAGGAAGATGGGTGTGGTCAGGAGGCGACCCGAGGAGAAACCACGATTCAGGAGCATCGTCCATGCCGTGCAGGCTGGCATCTTCGTCGAGAGGTACACACACATGTTTGTTTTACTGTCCTTGTGGGGACGAAATAATTGATTCCCATTCAAAATCCTGTTTTCCTTAACTTAACCTTAAACCCCATAAACCTACTGTAACTTGTAGCCCTAATAGTAACTCTAACCCCTAAGCCTAAAATAGCCCTTTTCCTTGTTTTACTATTCCTTGTGGGGACTTCTGGTCCCCACAAGGATAGTAAAACCAAACACACACACAAACACACGCTCTCTTCTTCGTTGAGAGGTTGTACTTTCATGAGGCATGGGAAAATAAACCTATAAGAGAATTACAGTAGGATATTTATATTGATAAGTATACAGAGACATGTAAGTACAGATAAGTACAAAAACAACATACCATCAAACCATCAACACTTTATTAGAAGCTCCTATGAATTGCTTCAGAGGTAGTGTTGTTTCTTAAAAGGAAAACACAACTGTCATTCTGCCTTTTAACAGAAAATGGTTATTATTAAAAACCTGCTTATTTCCACTAAGTGGGCACAAACATAAATGGTGGCTTTTAGCTGTAGTGTTGCTCTTAGAAGGAAAGAATAACTGACATTCTGCCAGTCAATAGATATGGACATTAGTGAAATGTGCATACTCTTTCTTGAGCATAACTGCCTACTTACAGTGGGCACCAACATGAATATATAAACATAATATTCAGCAAAGTGTCTCAATCTCCTTAAGAGCTGCTGCTAGGGCCTGTGTCTCACTCTTATTCCCATGGCAACTACCAGGCTATTTCAATGTGCCATAGACACCTGTTGGAAACAATCCTCTATCTTTATCTCCTGGAGCTGAATATTACAAAATGAAAGCCACAATGCAGGTATTTGAGATTTCATGCTCGGTTCGACAGTTGGAATTTGTATTTCTTAGTTTATTTCTCAAATTAGTCAAACTTAATAGGTTAATGCTTAATGCGTTTTGATGGTTTCTTCTTTAGTGGCCAACAGTATAATTTGAGTTATAAAATGTGTGTTGTAATTCCATATGTTAAGAATGTTGTAAGATCTGTCCGTCAGACAGTATGGTCTCTTCAGCCCAGATTCTCCTGTGAAAAACAGGTCTATGATTTCAAAAATTCTCAGAGAAGAGGAGAGAGGAGAATACAGTCAATACCCAGCATGCCAGATTCCTCTTCTTCTTCTTTATTATGAACTACACGTAGGTTGAGTTCCAAATTGTACCCTGTTCCCTATATAGTGCACTACTTTTGACCAAGGCCCATAGAGAATAAGGTGCCATTTGGGACACAACCCTCTTCTCTTTAATTAGCTTGGCTGGGTTCAGACATGTCGCACCTTTCTTTGTTGCTGTTTCCAAAGCCCAAATACAGTCTTTCTTTGGCGTTATTTAACAGCCCTGTCTCATCCCTCCTCCTCACCCCTTTCAACACTTTAGATTTTTAAAATGTAACTACTGTTGATCCCACCGTTACTGGTTATTGTTGAAAACTGAGGTATTGTGGCTTTATGAGACTGTAGCATTTTTATACCGTAATGGGTAGTATACAATTGAAATCATCAGCCATTGTTTGTTGTCCCTGTGTGTACAGTTTTCTATGTATACAAAGTAAATGTATAGGAGCTGCCACAGCAGGCAAAACTGACTGAAATGAAATATTTACAACCACTAATCATTCGAACATTGTTTCAACCCGATTTGCCCGCTGGGCATATTGCAGTTCTATTGTCTAACCACCTAATGATTGTGTATCTGTCTTCAGGATGTACAGACGGACGTCTAACATGGCTGGGCTGACGTACCCTCCAGCTGCCATCACTACTCTGAAGGTGCTTGATTCATCATATTACCATTATTATGCCTACTATACCGCAGGGGTAGGCAAGCCGATTTTTGTCAGAGCAGATGGTCGGGGGCTGAAGTATAATTCTAATCACATTTTGTACACTACAAATTTACCATGAGTAAGCCCAAGAAGAGATTGAATTTTTAAATAACAATCATTTCATACCTTGATTACATTGAGACATGATCACGTCTTTCACTTTATATGTGGGCATATTTGGGAACAGATTTCCTCAATTACAATGATTTTAGCTGAATTCCTGGTGATTTTATATAATTTTTTGAGATGGGAATGATGACATTTTAAAACATTACAGGGATAATAAACTGTGTCATATCATTCATAATGATTACAGAATACAGGCTTTATTACAGCTGTACAAGATGTACCTGACTTTACAGCTGTTTAGACTTTATCATAACATCATCCTATTCTGACATCCATAGAGATGATGTCAGAATGTGTTATTGTGTATAAGTAATATGTTTTATTTTATAGAACCCAATGTGTGTTCTATTTAATTATTTGCTGTCATCATCCCTGACATCATCTGATTGTTTACAGGATGTAGATAACTGGTCCTTTGATGTGTTTGCGCTCCACGAGGCCAGCAGTGAACACGCATTAAAGTTCCTGGTGTACGAACTCCTCACCCGCTATGATCTGATCAATCGCTTCAGGGTTAGTCTCTCTTCAGTCTCTCTCTTGAACGTTAACATCAGGGTGTGTGTGTGTGTGAGTGCATCTATCTGTGTGTGTGTGAGCGATTGAACCGAGGTTTTGTAAACTTTTAAACCAGTAATTCTGAAAGTAGCGCTCAAGAGCCAAAAAGGGTCCCTGAAATGTGGGTATGTGCATGTGTCTGTTTGTGCATGCATGTGTGAGTGTGTTGGTATCGTGTGTGTGTGTGTGTGTTTGTGAGTGCATGCGTGCGTTGGTATCGTGTGTGCGTGTGTGTGTTTGTGAGTGCATGCGTGCGTTGGTATCGTGTGTGTGTGCATGTCTCTCTCAGTCCTCTGTTCTACACCACAGGCCTCTGGGTGCCTCATGAAGACATGGTTTAACACTCCAACCTGACACTGTTCTGTTCTCTGTTCTCATCTCTGTTTGGTTTTAGATGAGAGATTGTACATGTCCTCTGTTAGATGAGTGGTGAGAATATCACCAACACTAACTGTTACTGTGCTTTGATCCCAATGTGAGGATGATCTTTTAATATGATCATATGGTTGGACTTTACTTGAACCCTCTTTCATAACGGCTACATAACACTACATAAACCTACATGACACTACATGACATAACTAAGAGCAGGGCCCAGAACACACAGCAGGGCCTGAGACACACAGTAATCTTATGTAGCCGTAATGTGTTACAGATCATACAACAGTGGCCCTCTATTCCAAGTCATATTGTTTGTAGCCCCACCTTCCAAGTGAATCCATCAATACCCGATCAAGACATATTTACATCTCTGTCACTTCAGCCCTGTCACCTACAGATAGTCACCTATAGATAGGTCATGTTGCACTGCTCAGACGTTGCTAGCATCAAACAATAGTTAATCGACTGTGCCGTCGAGCACCAGATTGCTATAACATATGATGTGGTTAGCTGATACGTAAAATACCTATCCAGGTGTTGTAAGATCTGGCATGTGTCAGCTACGTCTGAGCAGGGGAACAGGACCATTGTCACCCATATATAGTCACCTATAGATAGTCACCTATAGATAGTCACCCATATATAGTCACCTATAGATAGTCACCTATAGATAGTCACCTACAGATAGTCACCTATAGATAGTCACCTATAGATAGTCACCTACAGATAGTCACCTATAGATAGTCACCTACAGATAGTCACCTATATATAGTCACCTATAGATAGTCACCTATAGATAGTCACCTATAGATAGTCACCTACAGATAGTCACCTACTGTATATATATATATATATATATATATATATATATATATATTCACTTACTGTATATATAGTCATCCATATATAGTCACCTACAGATAGTCACCTATAGATAGTCACCTACAGATAGTAACCTACAGATAGTCACCTATAGATAGTCACCTACAGATAGTAACCTACAGATAGTCACCAAATATAGTAACCTACAGATAGTAACCTACAGATAGTCACCTATATATTGTCACCTACAGATAGTCACCTACAGATAGTCACCTACAGATAGTCACCTATAGATAGTCACCTATAGATAGTCACCTACAGATAGTCACCTACAGATAGTCACCTATAGATAGTCACCTATAGATAGTCACCTACAGATAGTCACGTGTGGGTTGTGTACTTCACAGCCATACTGTCATACTGTTCCTAGAATTCAATGTGACAGTTAGGCTTTAAATGGACATTAAAATATCTGGAGGAGCTCAGCTCTTTCATTGTGAATGTGAACGTGTGTAATGCATGATGCTCATATTTGGATTTAGGAAGAGTAGTGTTCTGGGCCATGCTCTGCTCTTAGTCTGATTAAACAATAGGAGTTAAGCTTGCACACAAGCAACAGTACATGTACACGAAGCCCCCACACGTGTATCTCTTTATCTCTCCAGCTTCATTGTAGGAAAGATAACTCCAGCACACATAACAATTTGGACAATAAACAATGTGCAGATGTAATCCAATATATTGCAGGAGTGTGCAGAAGTTATCTTTTCTGTAATGAAGTCTGCTCTGGGGATGTAATTCCCTGCACTATAAATTTGAAAAGTATAGTGATGTGTGTGATAACATTTCACTTCTGTCGCTCCAGTTGCCTGGAACTCACTGTGTTAGTGGTTGTCTGTGGTGAAACTGGCCCTCCCTGACCCAGCACGGAGCCCTTCACCTTCCTGTTGTTCATCTAGCTGAAACTTTGAGCTCTGGCTTCAGTTTCTGTCTTTTTAAAATGGTGATCTTTGATTAAAAGGCAGAACATACTTGATTTTTGAAATAATTTTTGGGGGGAGTGTGTCCCATCCTTATCATTTATCAGGCAGGCCTAACCTCCCTGTTCTTCCCCAGATTCCAGTGTCATCTCTGGTGTATTAACCTCCCTGTTCTAACCCAGATCCCAGTGTCATCTCTGGTGTCTTAACCCCCCTGTTCTAACCCAGATACCAGTGTCATCTCTGGTGTCTTAACCCCCCTGTTCTAACCCAGATACCAGTGTCATCTCTGGTGTCTTAACCTCCCTGTTCTTCACCAGATTCCAGTGTCATCTCTAGTGTCTTAACCTCCCTGTTCTAACCCAGATACCAGTGTCATCTCTGGTGTCTTAACCCCCCTGTTCTAACCCAGATACCAGTGTAATCTCTGGTGTCTTAACCTCCCTGTTCTTCACCAGATTCCAGTGTCATCTCTAGTGTCTTAACCTCCCTGTTCTAACCCAGATACCAGTGT
Organism: Coregonus clupeaformis; assembly: GCF_020615455.1. Lineage (NCBI taxonomy): Eukaryota > Metazoa > Chordata > Actinopteri > Salmoniformes > Salmonidae > Coregonus > Coregonus clupeaformis. The sequence continues at coordinate 21,022,357 of NC_059231.1, read as the reverse complement.
CATCTCTGGTGTCTTAACCTCCCTGTTCTAACCCAGATACCAGTGTCATCTCTGGTGTCTTAACCTCCCTGTTCTAACCCAGATACCAGTGTCATCTCTGGTGTCTTAACCTCCCCTGTTCTAACCCAGATACCAGTGTCATCTCTGGTGTCATTCGTAGAGGCTCTAGAGGTAGGCTACAGCAAACACAGAAACCCCTACCACAACCTGATCCACGCTGCTGACGTCACACAGACAGCACACTATCTGATGCTCCACACTGGCATTATGGTGAGTCTCTCACACACACACGTTTGTGCAATGAATTGTCCCCCAGCAACATAGACAGATCAAAGGACAGGTTCTGATTGTGTTTCTTGTTACAATCTCTCTCTCACTCACAGCACTGGCTCACTGAACTGGACATCCTAGCCATGGTGTTTGCTGCAGCTATCCATGACTTTGAACACACTGGGACAACCAACAACTTTCACATTCAGACCAGGTGTGTGTGTCCGTATTCTACTGTCAGTAGATCTTTTCATTCCTGAAGTTTGACACAACAACCCTTAGCTAATGCTGACCAGACCACACGCGCGCATGTTGATTTTGTCTACCCACACCAGACGCGATCAGGACACACACTTTGAAATATCAAAACAAACTCTGAACCAACTATATTAACTTCGGGATAGGTCGAAAACCATTAAACATGTATGGCAATTTAGCTAGCTAGCTTGCTGTTGCTAGCTAATTTGTCCTGGGATATAAACATTGGGTTGTTATTTTACCTGAAATGCGCAAGGTCCTCTACTCTGACAATTAATCCACAGATAAAAGGATAAACCGAGTGAGTTTCTAGTTCTCTCCTCCTTCAGGCTTCTTCTTCTTCTTTGGAATTTATATGGCAGTTGGCAACCAACTTTATGGTGCATTACTACAACCAACTGGACTGGAGCGTAGACATCAGTTCATCTTTCAATCACCCACGTGGGTAGATGCTCCTAAAAACCAATGAGGAGATGGGAGAGGCAGGACTTGCAGCGTGTTGAGCGTCACAAATAGAACTGAGTTCTATTTTAGCGCCTGGCCACGCAGACGCTCGTTGACGCACATGAACAGTGTGGGTGCAATAATTGAATAACATGTATGTGTACATTTATTTTGCAACACGAGCGGTGTGGTCAGCATGTTAACTACTGTACCACTGGTGATCGACCTTATAGACTGAGTGATAACTCAACAATAATTATTTATTGTAATTTCCATTCATTCCATTTGATTCCATCCTACCAATACCAATGTTAAACTGAAGATGTCCCTGTATTGTACTTTTAGTACATCACTTGCCTCCCAGACAGACAGACAGACTCTGTATTGCTCTGACCCTGACTAATGAATGCCAATGGTAAAGGCACCCATTTAAAGAATCCATTAAAGTGAAGTGTACAATAAGAATACTCAATATTGCAGCATTGACCTCAGTGATAAGGGATAGCAACAAAAGAGAGAGTGAGCGTGAGCGTGAAAGAGAGAGAGAGCGATTAAACCCTTCATTTAGTTTAAACCTCTGCATGGCTTTCTAGTCTAATAACAATTGATCAGAAAGGCCTCTGGTGTGTTAGACGTGAGGGTTGTTGTGTGGTGAGATGGAAAATGAAGGTATTGTTCAAACTCCCCCTCTGTGATTATGTGTTCTAATCTCCAGACTGAAATGAGGTTTCTCAACAGGAAAATCTGGAATTCTCAAATCGCTACCATCTCAAATCGCTACCATCGCTATCGTATCATAATCACTATCGTCATTTCAAACCTGGTTGGAATTAAAGTCGCTTCAACCTGGGTACTGTTTCCATACAAGTTGGCTACCTGGTAAAGTAATCCAGCCTGGGAAGCCCCATGTGGCACAATGAATAATCACACCTTCTCTTCCCTTTCTTCTGCTCCTTCTCTTCCTCTATCCAGGTCAGAGGTGGCCATCCTGTACAACGACCGGTCAGTCCTGGAGAACCACCATGTCAGTGCTGCCTACAGACTTATGCAAGAAGATGAGATGAACATACTGGTCAACCTGTCAAAAGATGACTGGCGGTGAGTTAAGAAAGACTGCTCACATCCTCAGTCTTTGGGGTTTTAGGCTGGGTTTCTGTACTTTGTGACAACTGCTGATGTAAAAAGGGCTTTATAAAATGCATTTGATTAATTGATTGAGATCAACACTTCAAAGAACACAGGGGCTAGAACTGTAACATAACCTGGATACTTAGCCTTGATTCTAGGTTTGGATACGAATGTAGTGTGGTGTATGTCAATGCAAGACTATTATAAAACCTGGATGATAGATAGAATATGTCACATTCAATCAAACTACATGATCAAAAGTATGTGTACACCTGCTCATCGAACATCTAATTCCAAAATCATGGGCATTAATATGGAGTTGGTCCCCCTTTTGCTGCTATAACAGCCTCCACTCTTCTGGGAAGGCTTTCCACTAGATGTTGGAACATTGCTGCGGGGACTTGCTTCCATTCAGCCACAAGAACATTAGTGAGGTCAGGCACCGCTGTTGAGCGATTAGGCCTGGCTCGCAGTTGGCGTTCCAATTCATCCCAAAGGTGTTCAATGGGGTTGAGGTCAGGGCTCTGTGCAGGCCAGTCAAGATCTCGACAAACCATTTCTGTATGGACCTCACTTTGTGCACGGGGCATTGTCATGCTGCAACAGGGAAGGGCCTTCCCCAAACTGTTGCCACAAAGTTAGAAGCACAGAATTGACTAGAATGTCATTGTATGCTGTAGCGTTAAGATTTTCCTTCGCTGGAACTATGGCACCTAGCCTGAACCATGAAAAACAACCCCAGACCATTATTCCTCCTCCACCAAACTTTACAGTTGGCACAATGCATTCGAGCAGGTAGCGTTCTCCTGGCATCCGTCAAACCCAGATTCGTCCATCGAACTGCCAGATGGTGAAGCGTGATTCACTGCTCCAGAGTCCAATGGGGCGAGCTTTACACCACTCCAGCCAACGCTTGGCATTCACATGGTGATCTTAGGCTTGTGTACGGCTGCTCGGCCATGGAAACCCATTTCATGAAGCTCCCAACGAGCAGTTCTTGTGCTGACGTTGCTTCCAGAGGCCGTTTGGAACTCGGTAGTGAATGTTGCAACCGAGACAGACGATTTTTACGCACTACACGCTTCAGCACTCAGTGGTCCCGTTCTGTGAGCTTGTGTGGCCTACCACTTTGCGTCTGAGCCATTGTTGCGCCTAGACGTTTCCACTTCACAATAACAGCACTTACAGTTGACCGGGGCAGCTCTAGCAGGGCAGAAATTTGACGAACTGACTTGTTGGAAAGGGAGCATCCTATGACGGTGCCACGTTGAAAGTCACTGAGCTCTTCAGTAACGCCATTCTAATGCCAATGTTTCTATGGAGATTGCATGGCTGTGTGCTCGATTTTATACACCTGTCAGCAGCGGGTGTGGCTGAAATAGCCGAATTCACTCATTTGAAGGGGTGTCCACATACTTTTGGTCATGTAATGTATGACCTTTATATGGCACATCTGCCCTGGCCGACTCAGCAAGTAGAGCTCTTGAGGGAGTTATAGGAAAAACAAAAACACTCAAAGATATTGGTTATGCCAGCCTAAAACCCCAAAGAGCAAGCGATGCAGATGTATAAGCACGGTGGCTAGGAAAAACTCCCTAGAAATACAGGAACCTAGGAAGAAACCTGGAGAGAAACCAGGCTCTGAGGGGTGGTTAGTCATCTTCCGGCTGTGATTCAGTGATTATGGAAAGTCCCACAGCTCACCCCGATCAGTAGGTACTGTATGAAAATGATATGCTAATGACTGAGGTTTGTCGGAAGAAGCGGTGCAAGACATCACACTGTGTTCTTGTCCTGGAGAATGCAAGAACAGCTGGAGTGGAGGCTAGGTGGAAACTGACCCTGTTCTCCTGTGTGTGTTTCCAGAGAGCTACGGATCCTGTTGATTGAGTACAGACATGTCCTGCCATTTTTCTTTAACCTAACTCTAACCTGTCTGTCTGTCAGAGAACTGCGGACCCTGGTGATTGAGATGGTGATGAGTACAGACATGTCCTGCCATTTCCAGCAGATCAAAACCATGAGGAATGCCCTGCAGCAGCCCGAGGGGTGAGTGGACTGTCTCAGGACCCTGACCTATGACCCCTGAACCCTTAGCCCTGACCCCTAAACCCTAACCTCTAACCCCAGCTCTCTGGACCATGCCTTTCATCTCAATCCTTTATGTGTCCCTGTATGATGTCCCTGTGAGTGTGTGTGTGTGTCCCTGTATGATGTCCCTGTGTGTGTGTGTGTGTGTGTGTGTGTGTGTGTGTGTGTGTGTGTGTGTGTGTGTGTGTGTGTGTGTGTGTGTGTGCGCGCGTCTGTCTGTCTGTCTTGAGTGTATCTGATGTACTGTTGTCTGTGTGGTTGATTGACAGAGTAGACCAGGCTAAAGCCCTACTGTATCTCTGATGCTGTCTGTCTGTCTGTCTGTCTGTCTGTCTTAGTGTATCAGTGTCTCAGTATTTGTGTTAGCTGATCTACTGTTGTTTCTACAGAGTAGACAAGGCTAAAGCCCTGTCTCTGATGCTGCATGCAGCTGACATCAGCCACCCAGCCAAGGCCTGGAAGCTGCACTACCGATGGACACAGGCCCTGATGGAGGAGTTCTTCAGACAGGTACAGTACAAACATAGTCCTACCTTACAGTCCCTGACAGATACTATGGGAGAGGGAAACTTGACCACTGTATTATGGATGTATCCCACTTCTGACACCTGTATTGCTAAGGATATGGGATACCATTCCAATAGCTTTAGGAATATATTCACTTGGATCAACTGGATATGTTACACAGAGCACTATGGGTATTGTAGTGAATCATGTTACATTATACAGTAGAGCCGCTCCTGCCCTTCTGCATTGATATGGTTATGAAGGCTGGTATTGTTGTTTCTTACAGGGCGATAAGGAGGTTGAGTTAGGGCTGCCATTCTCTCCTCTGTGTGATCGAAAAACGACCATGATTGCCCAGTCACAAATAGGTGAGCGTCACACCCTATTATTGTCCTCCCTGTGAGCTGTTTCATATAGCTCTGATGGGTTTGTGTCCTCAGACAGTCCATAGCTCAAATGCGCCGCCATGTGGACATTTGAGAAACTATCAGATATTTTTCCCTTGCTACGATAAAGCATGGGAATCTTCACTGTCTGTCATCATAAATTACATTTGCTGTAACATCACAGACAGTTTTTTCTCCTGTTTCTCTGAAAAGTACAATCATCAGTTTCTCTGTCTGTCTCCCAGGGTTCATTGACTTCATAGTAGAACCCACGTTCTCTGTGTTGGTGGACACGACAGAGAAGATCATTACACCTCTCATAGAGGATACCTTAAAGTCACACGACACTGGCGTCCGCAGGTCAAGGTGAGACACATTCCCAATATTATAAACTCTGGAAAATCACAGTTTTCGCAGCTTACAGTTTTCCCAGTTTAGCATGTCTGATGTATTCAAAATGCCTACCAGTATCACCAGTACCACTCACACTCAGAATTTCTCTATCTTCTATATCTATGGTCGATCTAAGCTGTGGAATAAGCAACCAAGTATAACTCCAGTGTTTTCTGTTCTATACAATATGTCCATATTAGGACAGCCTCACAAAGACTTGGTGTCAGAGTCATTCTGACTTACGGCGTCAACATATATTTGACAGAATGGACGTAATTTGACAGAGTTTCTGTTTTATGTTGCTTGTTGGTTCAGTTTGACAGGTAGTGGGTCGGTGACGGTGGTGGAGTCAGTCCAGAGACACAGTGGTCGAGGGTCCAGCCAGGGGGTTGACCAGGGGCTCACTACAGACTATAGCCTGACTGGCATCGACCTGAAACGGGTCAGACACACACTGGCAGAGGTCATCCAACACAACAAAGACCGATGGAAGGAGCTCTCTGTACAAGGTATAGTTGTCTTGTTGTTGTTGTTGTTGTTATTGTTGCTCTTCTTCTTCAGTCACCTGAATACCTATCCTTCTTTCAGTGTACTATGACATGACATTACATGTTCATTCCCTTTGCTTGTGTTATCTCGTTTCCTCAGAGTTGGCGAGGAAAGAGCGAGCTGAGTTGACTCCTGACCCAGAGGAGGAGTCCCTGATGAACACAGAGGTTACGTTGACTCACACCAGGCCTGAGAGACACAGCCAGGAGCTCCAATCAGAGCCATTCAATGAACTGATGAACAACACAAACAATAACTCTTCCCAGGAGGACTCAGAGCTGGACCACAGTCCTCACAGACCTCTGTCCATGTCTGAGGATAAAGAGACAACATCACCTGGTTCCATCTCTCCTGAACACCTACCATGGAACGGTAGGAATGTTAGCTAACGATATGATACGGTATAATATGATATGATACAATATGATATCATATGATACTATATACGATATGATATACGACACAATATACGATAGAATGTACAATACAACAATGCAACATAATGTAGTGGAATGTAACATAACGCAACACAACAAAATGCAATACAATACAACACAATACAAAACAGCACAATAGCACAGTGAAACCAACAGTCATGCCTTTTAACTATGCTGTTGTCCTGTCAGTAGGCTATAGCTATGTGGTATTTTTCTCGTCTCTATAATTGTATTGTCAGTCACGGCCATCTGTAACCAAATGTCGAAGAGATAGCTGCAGAGTGGAGGGTTGTCAAGGTTACAACTGAGTGATGCTGTGTTGTCATGGTAACTGTTGTTGCTTGCAGGAGAAGGCCCTGGGCCAGTCCTTGAGGAGGGGGAGGAGTCTCTTCAGAGCCCTTGATTTTGATAGGCTACCCAACAACGCTGCCACTTCCTGATTCAATAGGCATTATATTTGTTTGTTTTGTTTTTTTATTGTAAATTTGTTCTGATTGATTTTATTGTTATTTATTAAAGATAGGGGTCTTCATGCTCCACTTTGCACCGCAAGTAGTTTTTGTCTATTTTCATTCTGTCTTTATGAACTTCCTTCTCTTTCAGATGGGTCTGCACAGTACACACTCACTATATTAGACTGCAAGCGTGAGAATAGGACAATCACGATAGTGTTCTCTGTTGATCTCATGAGACACACATTTTACTCGAGGTAATATTGGTACGTTGGCCACTAATGTGCCTTAATATTACCCACTTGGGAGTGCTGTTGCATTCCTTTCCCCTTGTAATGCTGTTTACATACAGTTACACTCCCTTTATTGACACAAGAAATACACTGACTACATGTATGGGTAAAATGTTTTATTTTTTGTTATGGAATCTTCACATAATTAATTTGCTGAGATAACAATTAGCCTACTAAAATAATGCTGCTTGCCATTCAGAAGAGAGGGTTTGGCAATAGGTGTTATATTAAGTGTCCATGAGGCTTTAGAAATGACATTTGTTTGTCATTTTTATACAATAATGAAGGATGAAGAAACATACAGGTTTCGCCAAGTGTTGATAAAATGAGTAACTTTATTAGGACTTAAGACAACCCAGAACTCCAGAGAAGCCCCTTGTTTGCAGGACGTCTTTGTTCGTACCTCAGAGTCCTGTAGTACACAAGTCTGTTACACTGTATGTACAAAAGCCCAGTTTCAGTATAAAATATTACAAAAATATATGTGAAATATCAGATATCAGCAAGTGTTTTTACATTATGAGATGACAATGTGAGAAGCCCAAAATATAAGAAAATAAAAACTAAAATCTGTATATTTCCAGTGAACGTTCACTGCATATCAGTCAGTATTGCTGTTTATGTTCCCCACATATACTCTCTTATTACAATATCTAACGATAATCAACCATACATAACCATACATAACCAAGACTTAAAAGAAGAGTTTGAGATGCAGTGCAGAGAAATTAAATTGTCCTTTCTTGACCTCAACAATGAAGGCTGAATAAAATGGATTATCAGATTAGAAATGATAACCTGATCAAGTTTAGCTCAATTTCTAACCAAGAGTTCTTAACCCAGTCATGTGTATGAACTTTGAACCATCAGAAACATGGTTCTACAGTTTGTGTTCCTCTTCACTTTGGATCCTAGTTATTCTGCTTGTCTTCCTCCTCCTCCTCTTCCTCCTCTTTCTCTTTCTCCTCCTCCTCTTCCTCCTCCCCCTCCTCTTTCTCTTCCTCCTCCTCAGGGAAGGATACTTTTGATTTGCTCTTGAGCAGCTTGACCCCTGGGAATTGGACAGACAGAGTGCTGGAGGGTCATGGGTAATGTGGCAGACTTTGTGTCTGCAGTCACATCAGAGAGATCAATAAGAAACACCCTCAGTATGTTCTAACAGCTACTAGCTCTTCACACTGTGCCATGATCTACAAGTCTAAACTACCATAATAGCTGTCTGTGGAGTCCCCTTGCTGTCAAAGGGTGAAATTACATGTCCGTCAGTGTTGGGGCTGTAGTGAGGACTGGTAAGTGTTTCAGAGGATGATGCTGTGTTGTTGTGGGTAAGCATGATGCTGTTTGTGTCAGCATAGAGGTCAACTGTCATCTGTCCTGTGACCAGACCATCTGTTAGTTCAGGTTACCAGAGTGCTCCCTGCTGCTACAATCAACAGCTCATGTTTCAGAGAGCTTTTCTCACTCAGTGAAGACCACTCTTATGACTCAATATTCTTTCTGACTCATATCCGCTGACTACAATCTACATCAGTGGTGTAGTGGAGGGTAAACGCAAGTAAACACAGTTAAGAGACCTTTTTCTTCACGGAAAAAGCATTGAAAATATAGGGAGCGTTGCTTTTTTCATTGCGACCGGTGATTAGAGTTTACCCACCCCAATACATCACTGATCAACATCAACACACAAGCCGCTGTCTCAAGAAAATACAGTACATAGTGTGTGACTCACTAGACTTGTGTCACACCCTGGCTCTGGGACTCTATTTGTTGAGCCAGGGTGTGTTTATTCTATGTGTTATATTTCTTTGTTGGGGGTTCTAGTTTGTCATTTTCTATGTTGGCCTGAGTGACTCCCAATCAGAGGCAACGAGTGTCAGCTGTTTGCTGGTTGTCTCTGATTGGGAGCCATATTTAAACTGTCGGTTTTCCTTTGTGTTTTGTGGGTTCTTGTTTCTAGTTGGTTGTGTTTAACCGTGTACTGTCACGTTACCGTCTTTTGTTGTTTTGATCACGTTTCGCTAATAAATGAGTATGTTTGCCTGCAACGCTGCGCCTTGGTCTACTCCTTACCCTGACGGTCGTGACAGAAGAACCCACCATAAAAGGACCAAGCAGCGTGTCCAGGAGCAGGCAGACTGGACATGGGAGGAAGCGCCAGGTAAAGAGATGGAGAGGTTGGCGATGGCCCAGGTAGGCAAATCGTGGTCCTGGTAGGACATGCTCGGGGGCAAGGGACCTTGGGGTAGGATTAAGGCCCTGGCGAGAGAGGAGCAGCGGCGTCAGCAGTGTCATCGTCGGAAGGACGAGAGGCAACCCCAAAAAAAATTTATGGGGGGCACACGGCATGGGCGGCTGGGCAGCAGGAGGCTGCCACAGGGCGATTTGGAGAGGAGGCCACCGGGTTTGGGGGGCCAGAAGGCAGGTTGGCGGAGCCTGGATGGAGAGCGGAACCAACTTCCCGTGCTCAGGCATGGCAGCATGGGACGGGGCAGGTTCTGCGGTATGCGGAGCGGCGTACTGTGCCACGAGTGGTCCGGCATAGTCCTGTACGTCCTGTGCGAGCACCCGCACGTGTCGTGCGAAGGTGGGTATGCAGCCAGGACGGAGTGTGCCGGCTCAACGCTCGTGGTCTCCAATGCCTCTCCGCGGTCCCGGATATCCTGCTCCAGTGTCACGTGCTGTTATGCCAGTACGGGTACACAGCCCTGTACGTCCTGTGCGGATGCCACACACAGAGTGTGTGAGGGTAGGCATTCAGCCAGGACGGGTGGTGGCCGCTCTTCACTCCAGGTCTCCTATCCGTCTCCACAGCCCGGTTCGGCCTGTCCCTGCTCCACGCACCAAGCCTACGGTGTGCGTCGCCAGCCCAGCCCGGCCTGTCCATGCTCCAAGCACCAAGCCTACGGGGTGCGTCGCCAGCCCAGCCCGGCCTGTCCCTGCTCCACGCACCAAGCCTACGGTGTGCGTCGCCAGCCCGGCCCGGCCTGTTCCTGCCACTCGCACCAAACCTACGGTGCGCGTCGCCAGCCCGGCCCGGCCTGTTCCTGCCACTCGCACCAAGCCAGGGGTGCGAGTCGCCAGCCCGGCCCGGCCTGTTCCTGCCACTCGCACCAAGCCAGGGGTGCGAGTCGCCAGCCCGGCCCGGCCTGTTCCTGCCACTCGCACCAAGCCAGGGGTGCGAGTCGTCAGCCTGGTCCAGCCTGTTCCTGCCACTCGCACCAAGCCAGGGGTGCGAGTCGTCAGCCTGGTCCAGAACGTTCCTGCTACTCGCACCAAGCCAGGGGTGCGAGTCGTCAGCCTGGTCCAGCCCGTTCCTGCTACTCGCACCAAGCCAGGGGAGCGAGTCGTCAGTCCGGTGAGGCCCGTTCCGGCTCCACGCACCAAGCCAGGGGTGCGAGTCGTCAGTCCGGTGAGGCCCGTTCCGGCTCCACGCACAAAGCCAGGGGTGCGAGTCGTCAGCCCGGTCCGGCCAGTTGCTACTCCACGCACCAAGCCAGGGGTGCGCATCGTCAGCCCGGTCCGGTCCATTCCTGCTCCACGCACCAAGCCAGGGGTGTGTACCGTCAGCCCGGTTCGGCCAGGTGCTACTCCACGCACCAAGCCAGGGGTGCGCATCGTCAGCCCGGTCCGGTCCGTTCCTGCTCCACGCACCAAGCCAGGGGTGCGTGTCGTCAGTCCGGCTCCGGCCAGCGGGGCTAGACCGGACCAGGGGCGCTATGGGGGTTGATTGGAGGGTGGTGGGCAAGGCCGGAGCCAGAACCGCCGCCGAGGAGGTATGCCCACCCAGCCCTCCCCTGTTTAGCTCTTATTGAGGCGCGGTCGCAGTCCGCGCCTTTAGGGGAGTACTGTCACACCCTGGCTCTGGGACTCTATTTGTTGAGCCAGGGTGTGTTTATTCTATGTGTTATATTTCTTTGTTGGGGGTTCTAGTTTGTCATTTTCTATGTTGGCCTGAGTGACTCCCAATCAGAGGCAACGAGTGTCAGCTGTTTGCTGGTTGTCTCTGATTGGGAGCCATATTTAAACTGTCGGTTTTCCTTTGTGTTTTGTGGGTTCTTGTTTCTAGTTGGTTGTGTTTAACCGTGTACTGTCACGTTACCGTCTTTTGTTGTTTTGATCACGTTTCGCTAATAAATGAGTATGTTTGCCTGCAACGCTGCGCCTTGGTCTACTCCTTACCCTGACGGTCGTGACAACTTGACAATATGAACTCGTTCACCCACACCTCCTAAACAACAGTGGTGAGCTACATCTGTTGCTAAGCATTTTACAAATAAAACAACATTGTCTTTTCATGCCTACTTGACTAGAGGACTGGCCTGGTCCTAGATCGTTGAGGTGTTCAGGTGGCAAGGCAGCACATAGGCCCAGATTCCGACTCCCAGTTAAGCACACCGTAAATGGAACGTTATTCCCTTTTTATGGCTTTTCATTCTATGTGTATTCTGACCTTGAATTTAAGCATGAGAATAGCATGAGATTCACCCACTATTCGTTTGAGGTGGAGCTCGAATAAATGAAGGTGGAGGTGTGTCTACAGCAGTGAAGGCTGGTGGGGGGAGCTATAGGAGGATGGGCTCATTGTAATGTCTGGATTTGAATAAATGGGAAGGTATCAAACATGAAACTCATGTTTGACTCCGTTCCATTTATGTCATTCCAGCCATTACACTAAGCATGTCCTCCTATAGCTCCTCCAACCAGCCAACTCTGGTCTACAGATGAGCCATATTCTGTCCTTGACTTACAGTGCCTTCGGAAAGTATTCAGACCCCTTGACGTTTTCCACATTTTGTTACGTTACAGCCTTATTCTAAAATTGATTAAATATGTGTGTTTTTTTCCCCAGCAATCTACACACAATAACCCATAATGACAAAGTGACAAAAAAGGTTTTTAGAAATGTTTGCAAATGTATTAACTTGAAAACAGAAATACCTTATTTACATAAGTATTCAGACCCTTTGCTATGAGACTCGAAATTGAGCTCAGGTGCATCCTGTTTCCATTGATCACTTCATTGGAGTCCACCTGTGGTAAATTCAATTGATTGGACATTATTTGAAAAGGCACACACCTGTCTATATATGGTTGACAGTGCATGTCAGAGCAAAAACCAAGCCATGAGGTCGAAGGAATTGTCCGTAGAGCTCCGAGACAGGATTGTGTTGAGCCACAGATCTGGGGAAGGGTACCAAAAAAGTTCTGCAGCATTGAAGTTCCCCAAGAACACAGAGGCCTCCATCATTCTTAAAGTTTGGAACCACCAAGACTCTTCCTAGAGCTGGCTGCCCGGCCAAACTGAGCAATCGGGGGAGAAGGGAGTTGGTCAGGGAGGTGACCAAGAACCCAATGGTCATTCTGACAGAGCTCTAGAGTTCCTCTGTGGAGATGGGAGAACCTTCCAGAAGGACAACCATCTCTGCAGCACTCCACCAATCAGGCCTTTATGGTAGAGTGGCCAGACGGAAGCCACTCCTCAGTAAAAGGCACATGACAGCCCACTTGGAGTTTGCCAAAAGGCACTTAAAGACTCTCAGACCATGAGAAACAAGATTCTCTGGTCTGATGAAACCAAGATTGAACTCTTTGGCCTGAATGCCAAGCGTCACGTCTGGAGGAAACCTGGCACCATCCCTACGGCGAAGCATGGGGGTGGCAGCATAATGGTGTGGGGATGTTTTTCAGTGGCAGGGACTGGGAGACTAGCTAGTATCGAGGCAAAGATGAACTGAGCTAAGTACAGAGAAATCCTTGATGAAAACCTGCTCCAGAGCACTCAGGACCTCAGACTGGGGCGAAGGTTCACCTTCCAACAGTACAACGACCCTAAGCACACAGCCAAGACAACGCAGGAGTGGCTTTGGGACAAGTGTCTGAATGTCCTTGAGTGGCCCAGCCAGAGCCCAGACTTGAACCCAATCAAACATCTCTGGAGAAACCTGAAAATAGCTGTGCAGCAACGCTCCCCATCCAACCTGACAGTACTTGAGAGGTTCTGCAGAGAAGAATGGGAGAAACGGCCTGTGAGGAGTGCTACGCAAACAAGCATAACACAGCATTAAAAAAACGGAAGTCAGGGAAACCGGAAAGAGGTATCCTGCACGTTTCCAAGTTAAAAGTCTCCATTCTCTATTACTCCTCAGTTGAGTTTACTTCACATTTAGGTAGCTAATGTAATGGATTTGTTTGCCAGCGCAAGTCTAGATAGCACTAGCTGTATTATGTCTACAACAGTGCAGTTTCAGTCCGCTAGGTGTATCTCTACAGCATGGGCGTATCTCTGGGTGACGTGGACATCCCCATGCATGCACCTTATCAAAATATGACTAATTCAATATTACATCATCCCATTCTCTGGGCTCTGTCTGCAATCTTAACCAGTAGTACATACCAGGAATAATGAAACATAGAATAATAATAGATGTTTGGTGAATCTATGAATTATGTATGAACACTGGAGTCTGCCACTCAAAATATTTTTTAGAGAATATTTTAATTTTTGATTTTGATTTTTGATTTCACCTTTATTTAACCAGGTAAGCCAGTTGAGAACAAGTTCTCATTTACAACTGCGACCTGGCCAAGATAAAGCAAAGCAGTGTGATAAAAACAACAACACAGAGTTACATATGGGGTAAACAAAACATAAAGTCCAAAATACAAAAAGAAAATATATATACAGTGTGTGCGAATGTAGTAAGTTATGGAGGTAAGGCAATAAATAGGCCATAGTGCAAAATAGTTACAATTTCGTATTAACACTGGAATGATTGATGTGCAAAAGATGATGCGCAAATAGATATACTGGGGTGCAAATTAGCAAAATAAATAACAATATGGGGATGAGGTAGTTGGGTGGGCTAATTTCAGAATGGCTGTGTACAGGTGCAGTGATTGGTAAGCTGCTCTGACAACTGATGCTTAAATTTAGTGAGGGAGATAAGAGTCTCCAGCTTCAGAGATTTTTGCAGTTTGTTCCAGTCATTGGCAGCAGAGAACTGGAAGGAATGGCGGCCAAAGGAGGTGTTGGCTTTGGGGGTGACCAGTGAGATATACCTGCTGGAGCGCAGACTACGGGTGGGTGTTGCTATGGTGACCAGTGAGCTATGGTAAGACAGGGATTTGCCTAGCAGTAATTTATAGATGACCTGGAGCCAGTGGGTTTGGTGACAAATATGTGGTGAGGGCCAGCCATCAAGAGCGTACAGGTCACAATGGTGGGTAGTATATGGGGCTTTGGTGACAAAACGGATGGCACTGTGATAGACTACATCCAATTTGCTGATTAGAGTGTTGGAGGCTATTTTGTATATGACATAGCCAAAGTCAAGGATCGGTAGGATAGTCAGTTTTAGTTTTACGAGGGCATGTTTGGCAGCATGAGTGAACGAGGCTTTGTTGCGAAATAGGAAGCCGATTCTAGATCTAACTTTTGATTGGAGATGCTTAATGGGAGTCTGGAAGGAGAGTTTACAGTCTAACCAGACACCTAGGTATTTGTAGTTGTCCACATACTCTAGGTCAGACCCGCCGAGAGTAGTGATTCTAGTCAGGTGGGCGGGTGCAAGCAGCGTTCGGTTGAAGAGCATGCATTTAGTTTTACTAGTGTTTAAGAGCAGTTGGAGGCTACGGAAAGAGTGTTGTATGGCGTTGAAGCTCGTTTGGAGGTTTGTTAACACTGTGTCCAATGAAGGGCCAGATGTATACAAAATGGTGTCGTCCGCATAGAGGTGGATCTGAGAGTCACCAGCAGCAAGAGCAACATCATTGATATACACAGAGAATAGTCGGCCCGAGAATTGAACCATGTGGCACCCCCATAGAGATGGCCAGAGGTCCAGACAACAGGCCCTCCGATTTGACACATTGAACTCTATCTGAGAAGTAGTTGGTGAACCAGTCGAGGCAGTCATTTGAGAAACCAAGGCTATTTAGTCTGCCAATAAGAATGCGGTGGTTGACAGAGTCGAAAGCCTTGGCCAGGTCGATGAAGACGGCTGCGCAGTACTGTCTTTTATCGATCGCGGTTATAATATCATTTAGGACCTTGAGCGTGGCTGAGGTGCACCCATGACCAGCTCGGAAACCGGATTGCATAGCGGAGAAGGTACGGTGGGATTCGAAATGGTCGGTGATCTGTTTGTTAACTTGGCTTTCAAATACTTTCGAAAAGGCAGGGCAGGATGGATATAGGTCTGTAACAGTTTGGATCTAGAGTGTCACCCCCTTTGAAGAGGGGGATGACCACGGCAGCTTTCCAATCTCTGGGGATCTCAGACATTACGAAAGAGAGGTTGAACAGGCTAGAAATAGGGTTTGCGACAATTTCGGCGGATAATGTTAGAAAGAAAGGGTCCAGATTGTCTAGCCCAGCTGATTTGTAGGGGTCCAGAATTTTCAGCTCTTTCAGAACATCAGCTGTCTGAATTTGTGTGAAGGAGAAGCGGGGGGGGGCATGGGCAAGTTGTAGCGGAGGGTGCAGAGCTGGTGGACAGGGTAGTGGTAGCCAGGTGGAAAGCATGGCCAGCCGTAGCAAAATGCTTGTTGAAATTCTTGATTATTGTAGATTTATCGGTGGTGACAGTGTTTCCTAGCCTCAGTGCAGTGGGCAGTTGGGAGGAGGTGCTCATATTTTCCATGGACTTTACAGTGTCCCAAAACTTTTTGGAGTTAGTGCTACAGGATGCAAATTTCTGTTTGAAAAAGCTAGCCTTTGCTTTCCTAACTGATTGTGTATATTGGTTCCTGACTTCCCTGAAAAGTTTCATATCGTGGGGGCTGTTCGATGCTAATGCAGTACGCCACAGGATGTTTTTGTGCTGGTCAAGGGCAGTCAAGTCTGAGGAGAACCAGGAGCTATATCTGTTGATATTGATATTTATTTCATCCCTCAAAATCTTGCCAAAGCATATTCTGCAGGGTGGGTTAATATGAATTTATATGAATCTGAACATGAACATATGGACTTTGAAATGAACAAGGGAGAGGTTAAACGTAGGCTAAGTCTGGCATAAGCTTATTGCCACACTTTACAATAACTCTGTTGCAGTGGTCTTAGGTAGTCTCCGTATAGGCTATTCCCTCCATCGCGACACTGCTGCCCAGTTGAAGAGCTTGTGATCTCCATACGCCTTCGGAAAAGCACCGCTCAGCCTCAGAAGATGCCCTTCTGGAGGCATGCATGCAGCCATAGGCCTACATTAGGGTATAATGACTATTTGCCTACTAGCCAAATAAATTGCAGAGCAGGCATGATGCGTGCAACTCGTCATTTCAACATATTTGAACATTTAATTCATCCTTCAGTCAGTCAGTATGTCATCCATTCAGTCATTTGTCTGAGTTGCAATAGGAACTAAATCAAAGAGAATAGAACAATCTTATCCAGTTGTATATTGAAATCCATGTGTGTATTCAAAATTATCTAAATTCTCCACAGTTCTTTAGCCTATCACTTTATTAATTCAAAGTTTAATTTAGGCCTATCCAAATAAAAAATAGGCCTTCAACTTGTAGGCATTGCAATTTAGGCTATCATTTTGGGTACTAGTGTCTTGCGGAATAATTTTAGAACTCTATTTGTGTTTTATAACTATTTTTATTATAGGTCTCCCCTTAAAAAGAGACCCTAACTCACAGGCCTCTAAATATAGTCTCTAAATAAAATTTTTACAAAATATTTGAAGAAGCACAGGCAGTGGCTGATAGGGAAAGCAGATCTGGCTATAGATAGTCTTGACCATTTGGGACCCCTCGGCTATTTCGCTCAGGACAGGTTATAGCCAAGACTTAATCAATATTTTGTTTTGTCTCATTTATTGATATGGATATAGCCTCTGCGTGATGGGGTTGTGCAATGCAAATGCTTATAACAAGCCTACATACAGAGTGGAATTCACTAATACAACAGTCAAAATGCCTAATATAAGGATTCATTAGGTTACATGATCACCACAGTAGCCCCACGCGGCTATAAAAATAAATTATGCAATTATATGGTAATTAAATAACACAACAGCATGGCATATTTAGATAGCGGAATAGGCCTAAATCATAAATACTTTATATTTTGCAGCTCAGGCAGTTATTCTAGACAAGGCTCTTCTGTATCTTTATCATTCTCACACAAGTCATTTGCTGAAGGCCCAAGCCTATACTACACCATCTACTGGTATAACGTCGTTATTGAATGCAGTTCTAAAACAAGCTCTAGACTTTTATTTTGTAAATGAAACCGGAAGCTGCAAAGCAACTATAACGTCTGGGCTAGAGTTGCTTGACTGACTAGCTAACTTCGACTAGCTACATTCGGTTCATGTCCTTTGCAGATGCCACATTACTGCCAAAAGTTTGTACATATAAAAAAAGATATGTAACCGAGTAAAGTGTGATGTAAAGTAACATAGGTTTACGTTTTATTTCACGCATGGCTTTTCTTACGATGCTAACAATTTACATACGATCCTAACGATATGTACGTTCAACCTTTTGGCAGCTATCTCGCTCCATAGGTGTGGAGTGGTGATGGCCCTACCTGGAGTCAAGGGAGGCTGGTGTTGGTAGGGGGTGTCTTTGCGCCTCGGTGTGTCTGCCAGTCGTGGCAGGTCCTCTGATAGCTCCTCTGCTAGGGCCAGTGTGTCTGTGTGGGACTGGGGTAGTCTGCTAGGAGGCAGGCTATCTCTGTCCTCACCGTGGCCTCTACAGCAGTCTGTGGGCTCTCTGCCTGTGGAGGACACACACAGTACATTATAGACGCCCAATGAACAGAATTATAATGGTGTACTTCACTTAATTTGTACGGAAATTGGTCTCCTACTCTGCTCTTAACCATTGTGTTTTCTATTTTTTTAGAGATTTTTTTTGGGAACACAGAATGTTGTTTTGTGTTTCCATAATTGCATTAATTACCAGTATAATCTGTAGCACTATGCCTTCCAGCCATGTACAAAACTGGACAGATTATTTTACTGGACCATATTCAGCATGCAACTAAATTCAAGGCCATCCAGCCTGAGGTGTTCGGCCATGTTGGATATATTCTAATCCACACACTAATTAACAAGCCAGGTTTGTGAAGAACATTGATTATTTCAGCAATATTTGTTGTGGTATAAAATTGGACCATAAATAGGCTGCTGTGCTCAAATTAGTTGTTATCCTCTGTCCATATTGTCCTTGTTGCACTGTCTGAATAACGACTATCTATTTTAGAGACATGCAGTAGG
Source organism: Coregonus clupeaformis (assembly GCF_020615455.1). Lineage (NCBI taxonomy): Eukaryota > Metazoa > Chordata > Actinopteri > Salmoniformes > Salmonidae > Coregonus > Coregonus clupeaformis. The sequence continues at coordinate 21,003,921 of NC_059231.1, read as the reverse complement.
ATGGTGTACCTCTCTCTTTGCACTGTCTATCACTGCAGCTAAAGTAGGATTGTGTAGCTTCCCTGGTCAGTCAATCAATATCTAATGTAGATGTACAGTGCTACCTCCTGTATGAGTCCGCATTTGACTAGCTCTGTCACACACTTCAGGAGTCTCTGTGTAGATATAATGCTGACTACAGACGTTTCATCAGTGTTTCCTACACTCTCCAGAATAAAAGGGAGAGTATGAACCAATCGCACTTACATCCCCTCATGTTATGGCAGTTTGTGTGAACAAGGTACTGTACTGTACCTTTCATGGTGGGTGGAGTGTAGACGCTATGTTTCCTCTGAGCAGGAGACGACTCTGCACTCTGGACCTGGTGGTGTAGAGGGATGAAGGGATGGAGGGAGAAGGGAGAAGGTGTAGAGGAGGAATGGTGCGGGTGGAAAATAACAGCATGAGAACCAACAAGGCAGAGCCAGAGATCCCATTTCACTGACGCTATTTCAGGAATCCAGGCCATCTCAGGTAATCAATGACAACTGCATCAGAAATGCCTCCTGAATCATAGACAACAGCTAGGGATAAGGTTTTTGCAATCTGGCTATACTGTCCATATCCAAACATGCAACATTTAAATAAAAGTTGATTTCATAGGAAATTATATTTGTGACTTGACATTAATTTTAAACAGAGCAGCCGGGTGAGAGTGAGTGTGTGTAACCTACCTCTCCTTGATGACTCGTCATCTGCTTGTCATCTGTGGGAGAGAAAAGCAGACAGTTAGTGATGTGCTGACTCCAGGCTATCTGTGTGTTGAGGCTCTGCACACACACACACACACACAGCGTGTTGCGTTTCTTATGGCCCGTTGTATGTGACATGATTGATTATAGACTAAGACCCTTGGAGAGAGATGGAGAGAGATGGAGAGAGATAAGATGGTCACCATGAGGCTGATAATTTATGGTTCAGTGTCCAGATCACTGCTGACTTCAGGCTCTGGTGACTCATCCACTCTATTCCTCTCCACCTCCATTGACATTTCTCTGAATTGAAATTGATCTGAGATCTCCAGCAAGCAGAGGGTGATTCATAGGGTGTCATTGAGACAGTTCTGATGATGGGTTTTATCACCATGAACATGAAAGCTGGAACTTAAAATCAATAACTAACCAGTGGTGTAAAGTACTTAAGTAAAAATACTTTAAAGTACTACTTAGGTAGTTTTTTGGGGTATCTGTACTCTACTTTACTATTTATATTTTTGACAACTTTTACTTTTACTTCACTACATTCCTAAAGAAAATATTGTACTTTTTACTCCATACATTTTCCCTGACAACCCAAAATACTCGTTACATTTTGAATGCTTAGCAGGACAGTTCAATGGTGAAATTCACGCACTTATCAAGAGAACAATCAATCAATCAATTTTATTTTATATAGCCCTTCTTACATCAGCTAATATCTCGAAGTGCTTTACAGAAACCCAGCCTAAAACCCCAAACAGCTAGTAATGCAGGTGTAGAAGCACGGTGGCTAGGAAAAACTCCCTAGAAAGGCCAAAACCTAGGGGTGGCCAGTCCTCTTCTGGCTGTGCCGGGTGGAGATTATAACAGAACCATGCCAAGATGTTCAAAAATGTTCATAAGTGACAAGCATGGTCAAATAATAATCAGGAATAAATCTCAGTTGGCTTTTCATAGCCGATCATTAAGAGTTGAAAACAGCAGGTCTGGGACAGGTAGGGGTTCCATAACCGCAGGCAGAACAGTTGAAACTGGAATAGCAGCAAGGCCAGGCGGACTGGGGACAGCAAGGAGTCACCACGGCCGGTAGTCCCGACGTATGGTCCTAGGGCTCAGGTCTCTCAGTTGGCTTTTCATAGCCGATCATTAAGAGTTGAAAACAGCAGGTCTGGGACAGGTAGGGGTTTCGTAACCGCAGGCAGAACAGTTGAAACTGGAATAGCAGCAAGGCCAGGCGGACTAGGGACAGCAAGGTGTCAGCATGCCCGGTAGTCCTGACGTATGGTCCTAGGGCTCAGGTTCTCAGAGAGAAAGAGAGAACGAGAGAATTAGAGAGAGCATACTTAAATTCACACAGGACACTGGATAAGACAGGAGAAGTACTCCAGGTATAACCAACTAACCCCAGCCCCCCGACACATAAACTACTGCAGCATAAATACTGGAGGCTGAGACAGGAGCGGTCCGGAGACACTGTGGCCCCATCCGAAGAAACCCCGGACAGGGCCAAACAGGAAGGATATAACCCCACCCACTCTGCCAAAGCACAGCCCCGCACCACCAGAGGGATATCCTCAACCACCAACTTACAATCCTGAGACAAGGCCGAGTATAGCCCACAGAGGTCTCCACCACAGCACAAACCAAGGGGGGCGCCAACTCCAGACAGGAAGATCACGTCAGTAACTCAACCCACTCAAGTGACGCACCCCTCCTAGGGACGGCATGAAAGAGGACCAGCAAGCCAGTGACTCAGCCCCTGTAACAGGGTTAGAGGCAGAGAACCCCAGTGGAGAGAGGGGAACCGGCCTGGCAGAGACAGCAAGGGCTGTTCGTTGCTCCAGAGCCTTTCCGTTCACCTTCACACTCCTGGGCCAGACCACACTCAATCATATGACCTACTGAAGAGATAAGTCTTCAGTAAAGACTTAAAGGTTGAGACCGAGTCTGCGTCTCTCACATGGGTAGGCAAACTGTTCCATAAAAATGGAGATCTATAGGAGAAAGCCCTGCCTCCCGCTGTTTGCTTAGAAATTCTAGGGACAATTAGGAGGCCTGCGTCTTGTGACCGTAGCGTACGTATTGGTATGTACGGCAGGACCAACTCGGAAAGATAGGTAGGAGCAAGCCCATGTAACGCTTTATAGGTTAACAGTAAAACCTTGAAATCAGAACACATGGTCAACCCTATTGCCTATGGTCCGGCGGACTCACTAAACACAAATGCATCTTTAGTAAATAATGTCTGAGTGTTGGAATGTGCCCCTGGCTATCTGTAAAAAAAATATGTTTTAAATGTTCCGCTATTCCGCTATCTAAATATAAAGGAATTTGAAATGATTTATACTTTTACTTCTACTTTTGATACTTAAGTATATTTTAGCAATTACATTTACTTTTGATGCTTAAGTATATTTAAAACCAAATACTTTTAGACTTTTACTCAAGTAGTATTTTACTGGGTCACTTTTACTTGAGTAACTTTCTATTAAGGTATCTATACTTTTACTCAAGTATGACAATTGGGTACTTTTTCCACAACTGTAACTAACTGACCATTTTGTTGAATAAACAACACTGGACCATTGACAAAACCTTCTAGCCTATGTTTGCTGAGGTGAACACAAGGTCATGGACAGCACAAACATTTGAAACACACATGACCACGTTTATAAATGAATTGGACTGCATCACAGACAAGCCTATGAAGTTACAATTACCTTCAGAAGTCACATAATTAGTTAAATAAAGTCCACCTGTGTGCAATCTAAGTGTCACATGATCAGTCACATGATCTCACTATATATACACCTGTTCTGAAAGGCCCCAGAATCTGCAACACCACTAAGCAAGGGGCACCACCAAGCAAGCGACACCATGAAGACCAAGGAGCTCTCCAAACAGGTCAGGGACAAAGTTGTGGAGAAGTACAGATCAGGGATGGGTTATAAAAAAACATCAGAAACTTTGAACATCCCACGGAGCACCATTAAATCCATTATAAAAAAATTGAAAGAATATGGCACCACAACAAACCTGCCAAGAGAGGGTCGCCCACCAAAACTCACGGACCAGGCAAGGAGGGCATTAATCAGAGAGGCAACAAAGAGACCAAAGATAGCCCTGAAGGAGCTGCAAAGCTCCACAGCGGAGATTGGAGTATCTGTCCATAGGACCACTTTAAGCCGTACACTCCACAGAGCTGGGCTTTACGGAAGAGTGGCCAGAAAAAAAGCCATTGCTTAAAGAAAAAAATAAGCAAACACGTTTGGTGTTCGCCAAAAGACATGTGGGAGACTCCCCAAACATATAGATGAAGGTACTCTGTTCAGATGAGACTAAAATTGAGCTTTTCGGCCATCAAGGAAAATGCTATGTCTGGCGCAAACCCAACACCTCTTATCACCCCGAGACCACCATCCCCACAGTGAAGCATGGTGATGGCAGCATCATGCTGTGGGGATGTTTGTCATTGGCAGGGACTGGGAAACTGGTCAGAATTGAAGGAATGATGGGTGGCACTAAATACAGGGAAATTCTTGAGGGAAACCTGTTTCAGTCTTCGAGAGATTTGAGACTGGGACAGAGGTTCACCTTCCAGCAGGACAATGACCCTAAGCATACTGCTAAAGCAATACTTTAGTGGTTTAAGGGGAAACATTTAATTGTCTTGGAATGGCCTAGTCAAAGCCCAGACCTTAATCCAATTGAGAATCTGTGGTATGACTTAAAGATTGCTGTACACCAGCAGAACCCATCCAACTTGAAGGAGCTGGAGCCGTTTTGCCTTGAAGAACGGGAAAAAATCCCAGTGGCTAGATGTGCTAAGCTTATTGAGACATACCCCAAGAGACTTGCAGCTGTAATTGCTGCAAAAGGTGGCTCTACAAAGTATTGACTTTGGGGGGGTGAATAGTTATGCACGCTCAAGGTTTCTGTTTTTTTTAAATGTTGCATCTTCAAAGTGGTAGGCATGTTGTGTAAATCAAATGATACAAACCCCCCAAAAATCAATTTTTATTCCAGGTTGTAAGGCAACAAAATAGGAAAAATGCCAAGGGGGTGAATAATTTCGCAAGCCACTACAGGTGGATAGAGGGATGGAGGAAAGGAGAGATGCAGGGATAGAACCAGGCTCATGAAGGGAACAGAACTGTCCCATTGGCAGCAGTTACCTAAGTGTGCCATAAAACACAGACCTGGAACTAAGGAGGAAGAAATCCATGGATAAAAAGAAAGACAACCTGGGTCTGTGATGCAACACACACACACACCGATGCCATTCTGACAATGTAACGCCTCTAATCTGGCTCCTGGATGCAGGGCCCGAGCCTGGCTTCTGTCAGACTATTTCATTGCCACCCAGTAGATTTGTGTTAGATGGTTTGTCACTGAGACAGTAGCGTCCCAAATGGCACCCTATTTCCTATGAAGTGCACTACTTTTGACCAGAGCCCATAGGGTCAAAGGTAGTGCACTATATAGGACCCTCAAACTCAACTCTGGAACTCGAAGCCAGTTCCACTGCTTTTTTAAATTGTTCTCCTCTAATCAGGGACTGATTTAGATGGGACACCAGGTGGGTGCAATTAATTATCACGTAGAACAGAAAACCAGCAGGCTCCAGACCTCGAAGGGTAAGAGTTGAATACCCTCTGATATAGGGAATAGGGTGACATTTGTGACGCAGACAAGAACACCCCCTACTCTCTGCCAGGAACTCTCTCTGAGGAGAATATGGGCCAGCACACCCTCCATCAATTAACAGTACCAACCCTTTCCCTTTCTCAGTACAATGGGGTAGAAACAACCTGTACATTTACTGTACATGCACGCACAGCTTTTCTATCAGCTTTGAAGTGTAAAACATACACCAGTGTTTTATTACAGACAGCTCATGTACTCTCTGTTACAGACACATCTCTTGTTTGGTCCTTCTAGTCTCTTCTCACTGTCTCAGGGTCATCCACAGCTGTGCCTGGGGGGCTTTCTTTGACACAGATCCTCCAGTCTTACTCTATGGTGACCTTTCCAAAAGTAGTGGGGAGGACCAGAGTGTGGACAAGGCAGCTTGTTTTGCTGTGACTGTGCTGCAGTCTGCTAGGGTATGGGCTGTGACTGTGGCTAGGTAGCAGGCTGTGCTGGAGGCTGAGATGTAAGCTGTGGCTGTGCCACAGGGAAGGTATTTGTGCTGATGTCACATCGTGACCCTCTATCCTTCATCACACACACAATGTTCTGGATTTCTCACTCAAGGTTAGATTCCACTCTCACTGTTTCAGGATGACGCAACACATACACAACATTCACCTTGCTGTGCACAGGCTTGCCTTTCTTTTTGACACTCTTCTGGTTACTCCCATTCACTAGGGCTGACAACACCCTCCATCTATCCTTCTATTAACCTCCATCCATCCTTCTATCAACCTCCATCCATCCTTCTATCAACCTCCATCCATCCTTCTATCAACCTCTATCCATCCTTTCTCACTCAAGGTTAGATTCCACTCTCACTGTTTCAGGATGACGCGACACAGACACAACATTCACCTTACTGTGCACAGGCTTCCCTTTCTTTTTGACACTCTTCTGGTTACTCCCATTCACTAGGGCTGACAACACCCTCCATCTATCCTTCTATTAACCTCCATCTATCCTTCTATTAACCTCCATCCATCCTTCTATCAACCTCCATCCATCCTTCTATCAACCTCTATCCATCCTTCTATCAACCTCTATCCATCCTTCTATCAACCTCTATCCATCCTTCTATCAAACTCTATCCATCCTTCTATCAACCTCTATCCATCCTTCTATCAACCTCTATCCATCCTTCTATCAACCTCTATCCATCCTTCTATCAACCTCTATCCATCCTTCTATCAACCTCTATCCATCCTTCTATCAACCTCCATCCATCCTTCTATCAACCTCCATCCATCCTTCTATCAACCTCCAATCAACCTCTATCCATCCTTCTATCAACCTCCATCCATCCTATCAACCTCCATCCATCCTTCTATCAACCTCTATCCAGCTCTTCATTAAATATCAACAGACGGATCTGAAGTCGGAAGTTTACATACACCTTAGCCAAATACATTTAAACTCAGTTTTCCACAATTCCTGACATTTAATCCTAGTAAAAAATCCCTGTCTTAGGTCAATTAGGATCACCACTTTATTTTAAGAATGTGAAATGTCAGAATAATAGTAGAGAGAATGATTTATTTCAGCTTGTATTTCTTTCATCACATTCCCAGTGGGTCAGAAGTTTATATACACTCAATTAGTATTTGGTAGCATTGCCTTTAAATTGTTTAACTTGTGTCAAACATTTCGGGTAGCCTTCCACAAGCTTCCCACAATAAGTTGGGTGAATTTTGGCCCATTCCTCCTGACAGAGCTGGTGTAACTGAGGTTAGTAGGCCTCTATAGGATTGAGGTCAGGGCTTTGTGATGGCCACTCCAATACCTTGACTTTGTTGTCCTTAAGCCATTTTGCCACAACTGGAAGTATGCTTGGGGTCATTGTCCATAATTATTTTTTTGTCATTTAGCAGACGCTCTTATCCAGAGTGACTTACAGTTAGTGAGTGCATACATGTTTTTCATTTGTTTTTTCATCCATTTGGAAGACCCATTTGCGACCAAGCTTTAACTTCCTGACTGACGTCTTGAGATGTTGCTTCAATATATCCAAACAGTTATATTTTTGATTAATCAGACCAGAGGACATTTCTCCAAAAAGTACGATATTTGTCCCCATGTGCAGTTGCAAACCGTAGTCTGGCTTTTGTATGGCAGTTTTGGAGCAGTGGCTTCTTCCTTGCTGAGCGACCTTTCAGGTTATGTCGATATAGGACTCATTTTACTGTGGATATAGATACTTTTGTACCTGTTTCCTCCAGCATCTTCACAAGGTCCTTTGCTGTTGTTCTGGGATTGATTTGAACTTTTCGCACCAAAGTACGTTCATCTCTAGAAGACAGAACGCATCTCCTTCCTGAACGGTATGACGGCTGCGTGGTCCCATGGTGTTTATACTTGCGTACTAATGTTTGTACAGATGAACGTCGTACCTTCAGGCATTTGGAAATTGCTCCCAAGGATGAACCAGACTTGTGGATGTCTACCATTTTTTTTCTGAGGTCTTGGCTGATTTCTTTTGATTTTCACAGGATGTCAAGCAAAGAGGCACTGAGTTTGAAGGTAGGCCTTGAAATACATCCACAGGTACACCTCCAATTGACTAAAATTATGTCAATTAGCCTATCAGAAGCTTCTAAAGCCATGACATCATTTTCTGGAATTTTCCAAGCTGTTTAAAGGCACCGTCAACTTAGTGTATGTAAACTTCTGACACACTGGAATTGTGACACAGTGAATTATAAGTGAAATAATCTGTCTGTAAACAATTGTAGGAACAATTACTTGTGTCATGCACAAAGTAGATGTCCTAACCGACTTGCCAAAACTATAGTTTGTTAACAAGACATTTGTGGAGTGGTTGAAAAACGAGTTTTAATAACTCCAACCTAAGTGTATGTACACTTCCGACTACAACTGTACATAATGAGATTGAGCCAAAAAGTCTTCATTCTTCTCTTTAGATGTAAAACTCCAGTAAGTTGGGATATACAGTGGGGGGAAAAAGTATTTAGTCAGCCACCAATTGTGCAAGTTCTCCCACTTAAAAAGATGAGAGAGGCCTGTCATTTTCATCATAGGTACACGTCAACTATGACAGACAAATTGAGGGGAAAAAAATCCAGAAAATCACATTGTAGGATTTTTAATGAATTTATTTGCAAATTATGGTGGAAAATAAGTATTTGGTCACCTACAAACAAGCAAGATTCCTGGCTCTCACAGACCTGTAACTTCTTCTTTAAGAGGCTCCTCTGTCCTCTACTCATTACCTGTATTAATGGCACCTGTTTGAACTTGTTATCAGTATAAAAGACACCTGTCCACAACCTCAAACAGTCACACTCCAAACTCCACTATGGCCAAAACCAAAGAGCTGTCAAAGGACACCAGAAACAAAATTGTAGACCTGCACCAGGCTGGGAAGACTGCATCTGCAATAGGTAAGCAGCTTGGTTTGAAGAAATCAACTGTGGGAGCAATTATTAGGATGGAAGACATACAAGACCACTGATAATCTCCCTCGATCTGGGGCTCCACACAAGATCTCACCCCGTGGGGTCAAAATGATCACAAGTGCGGTGAGCAAAAATCCCAGAACCACACGGGGGGACCTAGTGAATGACCTGCAGAGAGCGGGGACCAAAGTAACAAAGCCTACCATCAGTAACACACTACGCCGCCAGGGACTCAAATCCTGCAGTGCCAGACGTGTCCCCTTGCTTAAGCCAGTACATGTCCAGGCCCGTCTGAAGTTTGCTAGAGCGCATTTGGATGATCCAGAAGAGGATTGGGAGAATGTCATATGGTCAGATGAAACCAAAATATAACTTTTTGGTAAAAACTCAACTTGTCGTGTTTGGAGGACAAAGAATGCTGAGTTGCATCCAAAGAACACCATACCTACTGTGAAGCATGGGGGTGGAAACATCATGCTTTGGGGCTGTTTTTCTGCAAAGGGACCAGGACGACTGATCCGTGTAAAGGAAAGAATGAATGGGGCCATGTATCGTGAGATTTTGAGTGAAAACCTCCTTCCATCAGCAAGGGCATTGAATAATAATATGCCATTTAGCAGACGCTTTTATCCAAAGCGACTTACAGTCATGCGTGCATACATTTTTGTGCATGGGTGGTCCCGGGGATCGAACCCACTACCTTGGCGTTACAAGCGCCGTGCTCTACCAGCTGAGCTACAGAGGACCACATTGAAGATGAAATGTGGCTGGGTCTTTCAGCATGACAATGATCCCAAACACACCGCCCGGGCAACGAAGGAGTGGCTTCGTAAGAAGCATTTCAAGGTCCTGGAGTGGCCTAGCCAGTCTCCAGATCTCAACCCCATAGAAAATCTTTGGAGGGAGTTGAAAGTCCGTGTTGCCCAGCGACAGCCCCAAAACATCACTGCTCTAGAGGAGATCTGCATGGAGGAATGGGCCAAAATACCAGCAACAGTGTGTGAAAACCTTGTGAAGACTTACAGAAAACGTTTGACCTGTGTCATTGCCAACAAAGGGTATATAACAAAGTATTGAGAAACTTTTGTTATTGACCAAATACTTATTTTCCACCATAATTTGCAAATAAATTCATATAAAATCCTACAATGTGATTTTCTGGATTTTTTTTCCTCATTTTGTCTGTCATAGTTGACGTGTACCTATGATGAACATTACAGGCCTCTCTCATCTTTTTAAGTGGGAGAACTTGCACAATTGGTGGCTGACTAAATACTTTTTTCCCCCACTGTATACATAAACTAAACCTCTCTAAACTCAAATGAACCTCTACTGGAGCATAATAAGCTCAATATCAGTAGCCTAGAGCATAACAAAAAACAAAACAATTGTCACATGAAGACACACATAACTTCCATGACAGTTTGCGAGTCATGCGGAGTGAAGCTTGACAAATGGCTTCAACATTCTGGTCACAAATTCCATTTCAATACAGGAAATAACAGAAATTCCATTGCTTTTCAATGAGGAAAATTACAATTGGGATTGGAATTTCAGTTTATTTCCTGAATTGAATGACTTTAAATGGAATTGACCCCAACCCCTGTTCCTCACTCAGTAGCAGTGTCTTACCTGCTGCAGTTAGGTCTGGTGGAAGATAGATGACATGGGTAGCTGGTGTAGGTCTCCTCTTACGGATCTGTTAGGCAGAGACAGGACAGGTCGGGATAGGACAGGACGGAATAGGACAGGAAAGAGAGACAGGACGGGATAGGACAGGACGGGACAGGACAGGCCAGGAAAGAGAGACAGGACAGGACAGGACAGGGAAAAGAGGTGTTCAAGTGTGGCGCTGAGGATAACTGGAGACAGACAACAAGCACCAGTCATCCAGTAGCCTATGATACAGACTTGCTGTGTGTGCATGTTTTACCATGTGGTAGAGTAGAGTTTAGTGTCAATACAATCAATGACCTAGGTTCGGAGAGGGGTGGGTGTGGAGGTGGTGGTGGGCAGCGGGAGAGGTTGGCCAAAGCTTTGGATGAAGCTATCTTTCTAAAATCACAATAGTGACACGTAAGGATACAATCTAAATAGTTACGTTTTTTCCCAATTAATATTCACTCAAAGCACTGAGAAGTTGTAATAACATCTAGGCAACTAAGATTGTGACAAATAAATCCATAAAGTGTAGGGGGGAGAAAAATCCTTCACTCATCTTTCAAGGAGTTCATGATTGTCCATGTCAAAAAAACAGATTTTCCACACAGGCATAATATGATCAAAGTAAAACGTATTCTGCCAGTCAGTCTCAAGAGGAGCTAGCTCTTCACAGCCCCCACTCCTTCAGCAAGCCCACCATCACATTAACCTCAAATTACCATCCCATTACCATGTCATAATGGTAATAACATTTATTACCATATCATCATCATGTCGAAACTGAATGTTTTTACTCACATGCTCCGATGCCTGAGGGTCCAGCTGTCTCTGAAACATAGGCACAGAAAACTGGATCTTCTTAGGACTGTTGGGCTCCATGTTGGGCTCCGTGTTTTCAGTGGAAAGAGAGAGAAGGAAGGAAAGAAAGAAAGAGGAAGAGAGGGGACTGCGTTGGGAGAAGCTGCACACAGCAGCAGCCTCTCTTCTCTTCTCTTCTGTTCCTTCCCCTTCCTTATGAGCCCTGGGATAGCTTTACTGGACAGCCCTGCCTGACTCCCCCCTGCCCCCGTCCGAGAGAGAGAGAGACACAGAGAGAAAGAGAGAGGGAGGGACAGACAGAGACAGAGCGATAGAGATGCACTCCACAACCTCACATACTCCTCTAGTGTCAGTTCACTACCTCAGCAGTCTCCCTTCCCCCAGCTGGGTCGAGTGCTCTCTCTCTGTATCATGACACCTCTGCCCAAAGTGCAATATAAGCCCCCGGAGGGACAAGGCTGGTGCAATGTTAATTATTGATAACCCAAGTTCAGGAAGTCACTGGCCTCTTCACCCCCCTCTCTCTCCCCAGGGGAGGGGACTGAAAAATGATGTATGCTCAAACTGGTCATGTTTCATAGTTGCAAAACCCTTGAGTAACACAAGACAACACTCAAAACTCATGCCTGTACATGCAGACTGCTGACTGTGGTCTGAACTCAGCAGTTCTCTCTTAGCTCAGTAAGACTCACAATCCAAGAGAATGTTATGTATTGTTTGCCTTGGATTCCAATATTCCTCTAGCCTGATATAAATCAAATGTACAAAGATAAATAAAAACACAATAAATAAATTAAACATTTGGGGGATGATGTAATAGTCTGCAAGGACTGACCAACACTTTTCCATTTCAGTGAGGTGACAAAACCACAACAACATACTGACATGCCGTCAGTCCTCAATGAGGACTTTGATAGATGACCCGTAAATTACCAATTTCTCTCATTCTGGCATGTCTAGGAATGTTCACACAAAGTCCTCTAGTTCTCAAGGAGTCAATGTGCTGTCCACAGTAAAACCATATAAACCATATAAAGGAAAGCTCTGGAGAAAATTAATAACCTCAGCAACACAGACCTGTTATTTATACCTCGCCAAGTCAGACAGTAACACACAAACAGGCCAACACTGGACCACAGTCTCAGCCTGTCACAAATGGCACCCTATTCCCTATATAGTGCACTACTTTCACCACAGTCCTGGTCAAAAGTAGTGCACTATATAGGGAATAGGGAGCCATTTGGGATGCAAATCTCAGTGCCACATGTTGGGACAGTCTGTTTCTGTCAATTGAGCCCATTTACGCTCTGAGGTCATTCTGAGCCTCTAAACACCTAATACCTCTGGAGGAAATGCCAGAGAATTAAAGGCAGGGGCTGGAGGTGTGGAGCAGGCCGGGCTGGAGGTGTGGAGCAGGCCGGACGGGCGGCTCTGGGTGCCACAGGGGCTGGAGGTGTGGAGCAGGCCGGACGGGCGGCTCTGGGTGCCACTGCAGTTCAGCATAAAGGGGGAAAGTGATGTTATCAGTTGCATGTTAGTCTGAGCTTGACCATAAATAAGTACAGATTATCTACAGGTATGCAGTAAGTCCAAAAAAATATTGATATACACTGCTCAAAAAAATAAAGGGAACACTAAAATTACACATCCTAGATCTGAATGAATGAAATAATCTTATTAAATACTTTTTTCTTTACATAGTTGAATGTGCTGACAACAAAATCACACAAAAATTATCAATGGAAATCAAATGTATCAACCCATGGAGGTCTGGATTTGGAGTCACCCTCAAAATTAAAGTGGAAAACCACACTACAGGCTGATCCAACTTTGATGTAATGTCCTTAAAACAAGTCAAAATGAGGCTCAGTAGTGTGTGTGGCCTCCACGTGCCTGTATGACCTCCCTACAATGCCTAGGCATGCTCCTGATGAGGTGGCGGATGGTCTCCTGAGGGATCTCCTCCCAGACCTGGACTAAAGCACCCGCCAACTCCTGGACAGTCTGTGGTGCAACGTGGCGTTGGTGGATGGAGCGAGACATGATGTCCCAGATGTGCTCAATTGGATTCAGGTCTGGGGAAAGGGCGGGCCAGTCCATAGCATCAATGCCTTCCTCTTGCAGGAACTGCTGACACACTCCAGCCACATGAGGTCTAGCATTGTCTTGCATTAGGAGGAACCCAGGGCCAACCGCACCAGCATATGGTCTCACAAGGGGTCTGAGGATCTCATCTCGGTACCTAATGGCAGTCAGGCTACCTCTGGCGAGCACATGGAGGGCGGTGCGGCCCCCCAAAGAAATGCCACCCCACACCGTGACTGACCCACCGCCAAACCGGTCATGCTGGAGGATGTTGCAGGCAGCAGAACGTTCTCCACGGCGTCTCCAGACTCTGTCACGTCTGTCACATGTGCTCAGTGTGAACCTGCTTTCATCTGTGAAGAGCACAGGGCGCCAGTGGCGAATTTGCCAATCTTGGTGTTCTCTGGCAAATGCCAAACGTCCTGCACGGTGTTGGGCTGTAAGCACAACCCCCACCTGTGGACGTCGGGCCCTCATACCACCCTCATGGAGTCTGTTTCTGACCGTTTGAGCAGACACATGCACATTTGTGGCCTGCTGGAGGTCATTTTGCAGGGCTCTGGTAGTGCTCCTCCTGCTCCTCCTTGCACAAAGGCGGAGGTAGCAGTGCTGCTGCTGGGTTGTTGCCCTCCTACGGCCTCCTCCACGTCTCCTGATGTACTGGCCTGTCTCCTGGTATCGCCTCCATGCTCCGGACACTACGCTGACAGACACAGCAAACCTTCTTGCCACAGCTCGCATTGATGTGCCATCCTGGATGAGCTGCACTACCTGAGCCACTTGTGTGGGTTGTAGACTCCGTCTCATGCTACCACTAGAGTGAAAGCACCGCCAGCATTCAAAAGTGACCAAAACATCAGCCAGGAAGCATAGGAACTGAGAAGTGGTCTGTGGTCACCACCTGCAAAACCAGTCCTTTATTGGGGGTGTCTTGCTAATTGCCTATAATTTCCACCTGTTGTCTATTCCATTTGCACAACAGCATGTGAAATTGATTGTCAATCAGTGTTGCTTCCTAAGTGGACAGTTTGATTTCACAGAAGTGTGATTGACTTGGAGTTACATTGTGTTGTTTAAGTGTTCCCTTTATTTTTTTGAGCAGTGTATGTTACATACAACAGATGGGTGCAGTGAAATGGGTTGTTTTGCAGGGTCAGCCATAGTAGTACATCGACAGATTTTTCACCTTGTTGACCCAGGTATTCGAACTAGCAACATTTCGGTTACTGGCCCAACAATAACCGCTAGGCTGTCCAGACTGGATATAACATAGGATCGTTGCGTCATCTGCACGTTAGGCTGTGGCTGTGCTTACTAAGTACATAGATTACATGCATTCAGTACTAGTGCCTACACCATAGAGATATCCATACATCATTGGTAAACACCGGAAACATCCAGTCTAGGTGTGTTGAGTCATCCGCTATCATTGGGAAGCTCTCCAGATTAACAAAACATGAATCAGTGTCTCTCCTTCACTGGACCTAGCCAGGACAACAAGTCTTTACTAACACACTGGCCTCCTTGTGTGTGTTTGGATGTAGGAGAGGGTGTGAGATGAGAGAGAGAGAGAGAGAGAGAGAGAGAGAGAGAGAGAGAGAGAGAGAATGAACTTGGAGAAGAGTCCCCTAAGTAAGCTTGTCCTGGGGCTCTGTTCACAAACACAAACAGACCCCACACAGCCCCAGGACAACAACAACAACAACACAATTAGACCCAACCAAATCATGAGAAAACTAAAAGAGAATTACTTGACACATTGGAAATAACAAACAAAAAAACAGAGCAAACTAGAATGCTATTTGGCCCTAAACAGAGAGTACACAGTGGCAGAATACCTGACCACTGTGACTGACCCAAACTTAAGGAAAGCTTTGACTATGTACAGACTCAGTGAGCATAGCCTTGCTATTGAGAAAGGCCGCCGTAGGCAGACCTGGCTCTCAAGAGAAGACAGGCTATGTGCACACTGCCCACAAAATGAGGTGGAAACTGAGCTGCACTTCCTAACCTCTTGCCAAATGTATGACCATATTAGAGACACATATTTCCCTCAGATTACAGCGATCCACAAAGAATTCGAAAACAAACCCAATTTTGATAAACTCCCTTATCTACTGGGTGAAAAACCAGTGTGCCATCACAGCTGCAAGATTTGTGACCTGTTGCCACAAGAAAAGGGCAACCAGTGAAGAACAAACACCATTGTAAATACAACCCATACTTATGTTTATTTATTTTCCCATTTGTACTTTAACTATTTGCACATTGTTACAACACTGTATATATACATAATGACATTTGAAATGTCTTTATTCTTTTGAAACTTCTGAGTGTAATGTTTACTGTTAATATTTATTGTTTATTTCACTTTTGTTTACTATCTACTTCACTTGCTTTGGCAATGTTAACACACGTTTCCCATGCCAATAAAGCCCTTAAATTGAATTGAAATTGAGAGAGAGAGAGTCACTGATGGAACAGAGGGCATACAGGTCCATTACTTCCACCGCTCTGTCACACAAGACCATGTTGGATGTGGAAAATCACACTGTTTTTTGTTACCCAGGTAAACAAGAATGCAGGAGGTTGTTCAGAATTAATCTGTACCTAGAAAATCAGTGTCCTTGTCAAGGAGGGTGCATTACATTTGGAAAATAGTGGTGAAATAAAAAAAGAGCTTTGGAAAAGAGGGGTTTTGATGTACTTGTACTATCTATTGAGAAACGTCATTGAATCCCTTAATGGAATGTGTATGTAAACTTCCAACGACCACCTCTTATCAGCGGTTCATTCTCCTCTGTTCAGACCTCTCATTCTAGAACCACTGGTACAATAGCCTGGTCCCCTGTATCAAATCCCAGAACACCTATTTTTACCCACAACCCACCTGACAGCCCTACAATATGCCCTCTCTTGCACAGAGCCAGCTTACCATGGTGATCACAGGTTACATTGGATTTCTCTGCTATCAAATTAAAGTGGTTTTATTTTCAGTCAAACAAGAATTTCTGAGATGGACGCTGAACAGAGGAGCGCACTATGAAAACAATGCTATCAACTCAGCATTAGTGTAGCCTAACTGAAACAGTGGCTTTATATACACTGCTCAAAAAAATTAAGGGAACACTTAAACAACACAATGTAACTCCAAGTCAATCACACTTCTGTGAAATCAAACTGTCCACTTAGGAAGCAACACTGATTGACAAATTTCACATGCTGTTGTGCAAATGGAATAGAAAACAGGTGGAAATTATAGGCAATTAGCAAGACACCGCCAATAAAGAAGTGGTTCTGCAGGTGGTGACCACAGACCACTTCTCAGTTCCTATGCTTCCTGGCTGATGTTTTGGTCACTTTTGAATGCTGGTGGTGCTTTCACTCTAGTGGTAGCATGAGACGGAGTCTACACCCACACAAGTGGCTCAGGTAGTGCAGCTCATCCAGGATGGCACATCAATGCGAGCTGTGGCAAGAAGGTTTGCTGTGTCTGTCAGCGTAGTGTCCAGAGCATGGAGGCGCTACCAGGAGACAGGCCAGTACATCAGGAGATGTGGAAGAGGCCGTAGGAGGGCAACAACCCAGCAGCAGGACCTTTGATGCTATGGACTGGCCCGCCCGTTCCCCAGACCTGAATCCAATTGAGAACATCTGGGACATCATGTCTCGCTCCATCCACCAACGCCACGTTGCACCACAGACTGTCCAGGAGTTGGCGGATGCTTTAGTCCAGGTCTGGGAGGAGATCCCTCAGGAGACCATCCGCCACCTCATCAAGAGCATGCCCAGGCGTTGTAGGGAGGTCATACAGGCACGTGGAGGCCACACACACTACTGAGACTCATTTTGACTTGTTTTAAGGACATTACATCAAAGTTGGATCAGCCTGTAGTGTGGTTTTCTACTTTAACTTTGAGGGTGACTCCAAATCCAGACCTCCATGGGTTGATAAATTTGATTTCCATTGATCATTTTTGTGTGATTTTGTTGTCAGCACATTCAACTATGTAAAGAAAAAAGTATTTAATAAGATTATTTCATTCATTCAGATCTAGGATGTGTTGTTTAAGTGTTCCCTTTATTTTTTTGAGCAGTGTATTTGGCTCTATACATTTTCTATATTTGGAAACGTCCCATGCTTTCAAAATACCTTTTAGAATCCCAATCCCAGATGCAATCTGCTGAAAAGCTATTTAAAAACAAAAATACACCACAAATAAAACCACTCCAAATCTATTGAAAATAAATACATCTTTATTATTTGCTATAGAGATCATCCCTCATGCATCCCAAGACAAAGGTAAACACCACCAAAATCCCATTAAAAATATGCTCTCCATTAGTAGGAAGTAGCCACATATGAAAATAAGTCAGTTAGTAACAATAAATCATTTTGGAATACAATATAATTAAACATCTGTGGTAAAATAAATGTCTGTGTTTCATCTGATAATTACAAATACAGCAGGAAAATACGTCATAATCCTCACATTTGAAATATAATATACTTATAAATACACAATGATTCTGTCCATAAGTATGAGAGTGAACAATAGGCTCTATTGATAGTTCTACCAGAGTCTATCAGATGAGATAGACGGTTCATTCTACTCTCCAGTTCAAGACAGCAGTCTGTCTCTTATCTCTCTTTCCTCATTCCTTTAAAGAAAATATACCAGGACAAATACATTTAGTGGTTTTAACATCTGTTTAAAGATAAGAAATACAGTTAGGAATGTGAAAGTTTTTTTGTTTGTTTTTCACGTGAGACAGTTCTCTAACAAAAATGCGTACATCTGGGTCGGATTCATTAACCACCAAACGGAGGAAAATGGACTGAAACAGGGAGAGACTAACTGGACTTATTGGTCCAATAAGAAACACTTTCATTCCATTGAAAAATGCTTTAAAATGTTTTCCATTGTTACCCTAATGAACACGACCAAGGACAAAAGTGTGGAATTAATATAATGCATACCCTTATCTTCAAGTGGTGTGTTTCAAAAACAGTAGTTTCTACTATTGATATTTTCAAGTTCAGAGACAGTGAAATGTATTGCACAGTTAGTTAGTTCCAGACCTGGGTTCAAATACTTTATCTGAGCATGCCTGAATTAATTAACTAATAGAATAGTCCCAAAACAGTAAACCCTGCCCATCTGACACTCCAGGCAGGCAAGAGCAAACGCTTAAAGTATTTCAAAGATTTCAAATAGTATTTGAACCCAGGTCTAGTTCATTCCTCATAGAGGTTGCATTAGTAGAGGGCATGGTCATTTACAGCAGACACTAAACTCCCATACAACCATTATCATCATCTACCAGGCCTTAAGTCTCTTCAACCTTGGTCACCTTTCACCTTCAGAACAAGACATGCACTCTGACCCACATCTACATGCTTAAATACAACCCATACACAATGTCAGGATCATAGCATAGGCCTAACGTAACATAACGTCACAGGCAACCAGGGTGGAATTGGAAAAAAGTCATAGAATTAACCTTAAACACATTTCTACATGTCTAAATTATTTCATTTTGGGTTAACGTTCCCATGCCCCTCCCCCCCTGTTTTTTTTTTTACAACAGATAATTACAGTCTACAGCTAAATAAACACAAAGTAGCATTCTGTGTTTGAAATAGGACCGTTAAGACAGAAGAGTTCACTATAAAAGCAAATATACAGCATAATGTGTCTCCCAGGTCACCAGGCATACGGGTGTTAAGGCACCAGCCACCGTCACACTCTGAAGTAGAAACCATAAAAATATTATTAGATTTCTATGGTAGAAACACAGTGTTAACGTATCTGCCATTATCTCTGGAAATAGTAGAAACAGTGTTAAGGGGTTTTTGGGCTGTTCAGTGCATGGCTTCACCAGTGTTCAGTTTGGGTAGACTTCACCAGGCCTCATCAGTGTTCAACTGCAGGGGAAAACAACAACATCCTTATAGAAATAGAGACACCAGCCAAGGGCTATAGGTTGAATCAGAACAGGTCGATCCGGCTCGAAGGACCGATTTATACAACTAATGAATTAATGATATAGGACCTGTCGTCATGTTCACAGGGGATATTCTCTGGTCGACACAGGTGATCGTCGTGGAGATACGGCAGCTAGGAGCTCGTTGACTATCTCCTGTCGGATCTCATCAGCTAGACTCTCTTTAATCTAAAGTGGGGAGAGAAGGTACAGAGACGGAACGATGTTCAAACACACAAATACTATGTTCACTCAAAATACAATTCAAGGAAACTAGAGAAAAGTCAATTTCCTGTAGGTTCGATATATTAACAAACAATTTTTTAAAAAGTTTTTATTTAACCGGGTAAGCCAGTTGAGAACAAGTTCTCATTTACAACTGTGACCTGGCCAAGATAAAGCAAAGCAAAGCAATAAAAACAACAGAGTTACATATGGGGTAAACAAAACATAAAGTCAAAAATACAACAGAAAATATATATACAGTGTGTGCAAATGTAGCAAATTATGGAGGTAAGGCAATAAATAGGCTATAGTGCAAAATAATTACAATTAGTATTAACACTGGAATGATAGATGTGCAAGAGATTATGTGCAAATAGAGATACTGGGGTGCAAATGAGCAAAATAAATAACAATATGGGGATGAGGTAGTTGGGCGGGCTAATTACAGATGGGCTGTGTACAGGTGCAGTGATCGGTAAGGTGCTCTGACAACTGATGCTTAAAGTTAGTGAGGGAAATAAGAGTCTCCAGCTTCAGAGATTTTTGCAATTCGTTCCAGTCATTGGCAGCAGAGAACTGGAAGGAATGGCGGCCAAAGGAGTTGTTGGCTTTGGGGATGACCAGTGAGATATACCTGCTGGAGCGCATACTACGGGTGGGTGTTGCTATGGTGACCAATGAGCTAAGATAAGGCGGGGATTTGCCTAGCAGTGATTTATAGATGGCCTGGAGCCAGTGGGTTTGGCGACGAATATGTGGTGAGGACCAGCCAACAAGAGCGTACAGGTCACAGTGGTGGGTAGTATATGGGGCTTTGGTGACAAAACGGATGGCACTGTGATAGACTACATCCAATTTGCTGATTAGAGTGTTGGAGGCTATTTTGTAAATGACGTCGCCGAAGTCAAGGATCGGTAGGATAGTCAGTTTTACGAGGGCATGTTTGGCAGCATGAGTGAAGGAGGCTTTGTTGCGAAATAGGAAGCCGATTCTAGATTTTACTTTGGATTGGAGATTCTTTATGTGAGTCTGGAAGGAGAGTTTACAGTCTAACCAGACACCTAGGTATTTGTAGTTGTCCACATTCTCTAGGTCAGACCCGTCGAGAGTAGTGATTCTAGTCGGGTGGGCGGGTGCCAGCAGCGTTCGATTGAAGAGCATGCATTTAGTTTTACTAGTGTTTAAGAGCAGTTGGAGGCTACTGAAGGAGTGTTGTATGGTATTGAAGCTCGTTTGGAGGTTTGTTAACACAGTGTCCAATGAAGGGCCAGATGTATACAAAATGGTGTCGTCTGCGTAGAGGTGGATCTGAGAGTCACCAGCAGCAAGAGCGACATCATTGATATACACGGAGAAAAGAGTCGGCCCAAGAATTAAACCCTGTGGCACCCCTATAGAGACTGCCATAGGTCCAGACAACAGGCCCTCCGATTTGACACATTGAACTCTATCTGAGAAGTAGTTGGTGAACCAGGCGAGGCAGTCATTTGAGAAACCAAGGCTATTTAGTCTGCCAATAAGAATGCGGTGGTTGACAGAGTCGAAAGCCTTGGCCAGGTCGATGAAGACGGCTGCACAGTACTGTCTATTATCGATCGTGGTTATAATATCGTTTAGGACCTTGAGTGTGGCCGGGGTGCACCCATGACCAGCTCGGAAACCACCGGAAGGTACGGATGTAATGGAACACTGCGCTATTTATTACATTTCTATCTGCAATGTTCTGAAAGTTTCACCTCACTGAATACTAGGAACAGAAAGAGGTGTCAAACAGAGAAAGAACATCTCTCATCCCTCAGAAGTACTGGGACCATGCCAGACAGCGACATCAGGCCACATTGCTAAGATGTAGTCCTAAGACGTATCCAACAGGATTCAAATGTTCCTAATGGGTTCCAAGTTTCCTTTTGGACCTTCAAAATGTGCTCCATTTGTCCCCTGCCAAGCTCTTAAATCAGACCAGTGAATTATTTTTCATGAGCGGAACAGTCTGTCAATAGCTACGTAATCACCTCGTCTGTCAGCAGAAAACATGACGTTTCTATCCATATCGGCCAAGGACATAATAAAACATGTCTTGGGCATTTGGGCAATATTGGCATTCCCTATTCAACTTCAAACAAATATTGTCAAGGTCAATTTGGGAAGTTCAGCTAAGGACACTTCTTAATGTTCTCTACTAACCTCCTTGATGAGCTGCTGTAGATGGGGGTTGTCTGCTCTTCCTCCTCCTAGTCCTCCTCCTCTCTCTCTGCCACTCTCCTCCAGTAGGTGGGGGTCTACAGCTACTCTCCCTCCTCCAACAACCTCCTCTCCTCCGGCTCTGTCTTCAGGACCTTGCACTGGCAGTGCCTGGTCTGAGGACTGGGGGACCCCTGTGGCAGCACCAGGCCGTGGAGGGGGTGCCGGGGTGAGGGAGACGGAAGCCCGGTACATCCCTGTCTTCTGGGGACCTGGGAGGGACAGCTCCGGGGTGTGGGAGGGGCCAGGGTGACATCCAGAGGACATCATTGGACTAGCTGACCTGGAGGAGCGGCCTGAGCTGGGGGTGGGGGCCATGCTAGCTCTGCCCTCTGCCCCGCCCTCGTAGCCCAGCTCTGTCTGCAGGTACAGCTGCTCCCTCAGCAGGTCCGACATCTGGAGGGAGAAACCACACAAACCACAACATACATGTCTCACAGTGAGGAAAGAGAAGTGTAACATTTTACATTTTAGTCATTTAGCAGACGCTCTTATCCAGAGCGTTAGTGAGTGCATACATTTTCATACTGGTCCCCCGTGGCAAACGAACCCACAACCCTGGCGTTGCAAGCGCCATGCTCTACCAACTGAGCTACACGGGACTAACAATAGTAGAACCATACAATTAGAATAACTAGAACAGACATTCCTTTTCAAGAGGAATGACCTAGAAAAGAACAGCCCAGAGTCAATGCAGGTACTTACCGGCTCCATAGCTCTCAGAGCAGAACTGTTAGACAGGCTGTCCATGCTGTGACCTCTCATCATACCCTACAGGAGAAAAGAGAGAGAAATATCGACAACACTAATGTTACATTACAGGAGAGGAGGGGTCGGTGATGATAGGTGGCTAAACTACAAACACAAGAGTAGTGACGTACATGTAGCCTGATGTCATGTAACATGATAAGAACACAGAACTGGTGCCACGGGCAAACGGAGTCATGACAAACCATTTATCAAACAGGTTTAGGAGTCACGAGAGAAAGATGATATCCGTCTGTGTGTGTGTGTTTGTCTGCGTTTCCAGATGTAGTTCCAGGTACTGACCATGCGGTGGCGGTAGAGGCTGTGGTGGCTGGCAGAGCGGAGCTGTTCGTTCAGGGTCAGCAGCCGATCCTCCAGCTGGAGCTCTAGTTCCTGCAGCTCCTGTCTCACTTCAGAACGTAGACCCTGCAGCTGCTCCGCCTCCCGCCTGGCAACCACAAACAGAGAGAGACCACTGTTAACACTGTCTGCCTGTCTGCCTATCACAGACTACCTCAACATCCGTGTCCTCGCCAGCGTGAGGGCCTCTAGCCTACCTCTCGTCGTGACTGAGGTGCTGGTAGACTAACGCCTGTTGTTTAATCAGGGACAGTTCCAGATCCATCATCTGGGTCCGGAACACATTTAGACTCCTCCTCTTAGCCTGCAGCTCCTGGAGAGAAGTCTGAGGGGATGCAGAAGATTACTTTATTGTCTATAGTCACAGAGACACAGATATTTGTCTTGGTAATCATTCATTTAATTTGTTTAAGAGTGGCAGTTCAGGTGAGTGTATACCTCAAACAGTGGCTGGGCAGGTCTCTGTGGGTTGAACACGTCTGAGGGAGTGTCTGCTCCACGTTCTGATGAATTCTTGAGGGCAGAGAAACCACAGATAAAATACTTAGTCACTGATAAACAAACTGTGTTGCAAACGTCTGTTTGCATTATGGGTGGGATGGAAAGTGAAACAGGAGAAGCTTAATCATTATAGGGCTCATGTCAGAAAGTAAACTAAGAGACTAGTTAAAACTGCAAAGAGTCTTGCAAAAAGTTGTATAACACCTCTATCATTTGTGGTTATTTTTGTCTCACCTGAGCTAAGTTCTGCACAGTTCCTCTGATGTCGTGAAGGACCCTTCTCAGTTGCATCTCAGTGGTAGACAGGGCTGGGGGAAGATGGGAGGCTGTAGCCATAGGGTCATGGGGGTAGGGGATTGGAGGGTGGTGGCCCAAGTATGGAGTACTGTATGGTCCTCCATAGGGGGCAGTAGAGAGATGTGGAGGCAGGTTGGAAGGTGTGTGTGACGGGTTCGAGTAAGCACTATGAGCAGTATAAGGATTGTTGCTGTGTAGGTCGTCGTAGGACCCACTATAGGGGTTACCGTTGTAGTTATGGTAAGTTGAACTGAAGGGGGCACTATGGGGCGGGGTGTTACAGGAGGAGCTGTACGGGGAATAGGGGAAGTGTGTGCCATGTGGGAAGTTGTGTGGAAGGGTGTTACCCATGTTGTTGGTGTAAGGAGCACTATAGGGAGGACGGTTAGGGGCCATATGATGGGGTAAGGTGGGAGCTGTGTGCAGGGGAAGGTTAGGTACACTACCGTATGGATGGGTAGGGAGGCTATGGAGGGTGTGGTGGTGGTGGGTGGAGGGGTGATACTGGAGCAGGTTGGGGACACTGCCATGGGGCAGAGTCAGGTTGTACTGGGCTGGGTTAGGGGTGTTGTGCTGAGCAAGGTTGTGTTGAGTAAGGATAGGTTTATTGTGTTGGGCTAGGTAGTGCTGTGTTAGGTTGGAGTTAGGGTTGCTGTGCTGAGTGAGGTTAGGGTTATTGAAGTGGGCCAGGTTACGTTGGGTGAGGTTAGGTACGCTACAGGTGCTCCAGGCACGGTGATGCTCCCCCAGAGGCCTCTCTCCCCACTCAGGAGGGGGGCTGTGGCTGTGCAGTGAGATGGTTGAGCGGGTCAGGTGGCGAGGGATGGCCAGGGGGTAAGGGGGCACCCTGCCTTGAAGATTTCTCAGCTCACCATCTCTTTGTAGCCCGGGGCCATGTGATAGCTCGGTCCCTCTGTTGATAATCAAGGTAGAGCGACAGCTGTCTCTCTTCTGACCCTCATCCTCCACAACCTCCTCCTCTTCCACAATGGACCCCTCCTCCTCCTCCTCCTCCTCCTCCTCTTCTGGGGTGTATCGGTAGGAGAAGGCTGGCTGGGTGCAGTGCCTGACTGTACCCTGGCCAAACTGGATCCTGACAGAGGAGACCACACGGGAGGGGCTGAGGAGGGAGGTAGGCAGGGATCGGGACCTCGTCAGGGGGGCTCTTCTCCTGAACAGATCCCTGGCTGTCAACTTCCCCTCCATCCGGTGACCCTGGAGGCCTGAGGACGAGGCCCTCTGCTGGGCCCTGTGAAGGGCCCCTTGGACTCTGGCTGAGGCACCTAGGCTAGGGCAGCTGGGGCTAGGGCTGGGTGGTCTGGCTTCCATCTCCACCCTGTCAGGCACACCCTCCCTGGCTGGGGCACCAGAGGAGCTGCAGTCTGGGGCCGGGACGGAGCCATGGTCTTCTGTAGAACCAGGATCAGCCTCTACGTTAGTCTCAGCAGTACGGTAAGTCTCAGGAGTTGACTGAGGAGTCTCAGAGGCAGGAACAGAAGCAGCTTCCTCAGCAGTGCTATGCTTCTGGTCTTGGGCTACCTCTCGGTCTCCTTGTTTAGGTAACTGATGGGTGGTGTACTGTGGCACCTCCTGTTGCTCCTCTGCTCCATTAGGGCTACTGCTCCTCCTCCCGTCCTCCATGAGGTGTTTCTGTGGGACGGAGGGCGTCTGCGCCACCTCCTCCTCCTGCTCATCCTCCCCATGCAGCCTCTCAAAGGCAGGGTGTTCCAGGGCTAGAGGAGTGGTCATCTCCCCAGCGTGGGACGTCACTGTGGTCTCACTGTCACAGCTGTCAGAGCTCTCCTGTACCTTTAGATAGTTAGCTGAGCTGTCAGTAGAAGGGTCCTCTGCAAAGCCACTACTGTCTGACTGCTGGCTGCCTGTTCTTAGTAGTTGATCTGTAATGGACAGAGGGAGAGAGACAGAAAGTGAGAGAGAAAGACAGAGAGAGGAAGATGTCAGAGTGTAAGAAGGACCATCAATCTGGGTTTAAACAAAACAAATAATTAAACATTTCACATTGTAGAGTCAAACATGTGTTCCATCAGTATCTTTGCAACACAGTGAGATAACACACTTTCCTCTATAAAACTTGTATTATACACAAATTTGAAAAAGTTCCCCACCAGAGGGCAGACTTGATCAGCTCCATGTCAAATCAAATCTTATATGTCACATGCGCCGAATACAACAGGTAGACCTTACCTTGAAATGCTTACTTACAAGCCCTTAACCAACAACGCAGTTACGAAAAATAAGAGTTAAGAAAATATTTACTAAATAAACTAAAGTTAAAAAAACAAACAAAAACAGCAACAATAAAATAACAATAACGAGGCTATATAAAAGGGGGTACCGGTACCGAGTCAATGTGCGGGGGTACAGGTTAGTCTAGGTAATATGTACCTGTATGTAGGGGTAAAGTGACTATGCATAGATAATAAACAGCAAGTAGCAGCAGGGGAGGGGGTCAATGCAAATAGTCCGGGTAGCCATTTGATTAGCTGTTCAGCAGTCATATGGCTTCTATTGGCGTAGAAACTGTTAAGAAGCCTTTTGGACCTAGACTTGGCGCTCCAGTACCGCTTGCCGTGCGGTAGCAGAGAGAACAGTCTATGACTAGGGTGGCTGGAGTCTTTGGTAATTTTTATAGCCTTCATCTGACACCGCCTGGTGTAGAGGTCCTGGATGGCAGGAAGCTTGGCCCCAGTGATGTACTGGGCCGTACGCACTACCCTCTGTAGCACCTTGCGGTCGGAGACCGAGCAGTTGCCATACCAGGTGGTGATGCAACCAGTCAGGATGCTCTCGATGGTGCAGCTATATAACTTTTTGAGGATCTGAGGACCCATGCCAAATCTTTTCAGTCTCCTGCAGGGGAATAGGCGTTGTCGTGCCCTCTTCACGACTGTCTTGGTGTGTTTGGACCATGATAGTTTGTTGGTGATGTGGACACCAAGGAACTTGACTGCTCCACTACAGCCCCGTCAATGAGAATGGGGGTGTGCTCAGCCCTCCTTTTCCTGTAGTCCATGATCATCTCCTTTGTCTTGATCACGTTGAGGGAGAGGTTGTTGTCCTGGCACCACACTACCAGGTCTCTGACCTCCTCCCTATAGGCTGTCTCATCGTTGTCGGTGATCAGGCCTACCACCGTTGTGTCATCGGCAAACTTGATGGTGTTGGAGTCGTGCTTGGCCACGCAGTTATGGGTGAACAGGGAGTACAGGACGGAAACTAAGCACGCACTCCTGAGGGGCCCCCGTGTTGAGGATCAGCGTGGCAGATGTGTTGTTGCCTACCCTTACCACCTGGGGGCGGCCCGTCAGGAAGTCCAGGATCCAGTTGCAGAGGGAGGTGTTTAGTCCCAGGGTCCTTAGCTTAGTGATGAGCGTTAAGGGCACTATGGAGTTGAACGCTGAACTGTAGTCAATGAACAGCATTCTCACGTAGGTGTTCCTTTTGTCCAGGTGGGAAAGGGCAGTGTTGAGTGCAATAGAGATTGCATCATCTGTGGATCTGTTGGGGTGGAATGCAAATTGGAGTGGGTCTAGGGTTTCTGGGATAATGGTGTTGATCCATGACCAGCCTTTCAAAGCACTTCATGGCTACAGATGTGAGTACTACGGGTCGGTAGTCATTTAGGCAGATTACCTTGGTGTTCTTGGGCACAGGGACTATGGTGGTCTGCTTGAAACATGTAGGTATTAGACTCGGCCAGGGACAGGTTGAAAATGTCAGTGAAGACACTTGCCAGTTGGTCACCGCATGCTCGGAGTACAAGTCCTGGTAATCCGTCTGGCCCTGCGGCCTTGTGAATGTTGACCTGTTTAAAAGGTCTTACTCACATCGGCTACGGCGAGTGTGATCACAGAGTCATCAGGAACAGCTGGTGCTCTCATGCATGCTTCAGTGTTGCTTGCCTTGAAGTGCGCATAGAAGTCATTTAGCTCGTCTGGTAGGCTCGTGTCACTGGGCAGCTCGCAGCTGGGCTTCCCTATGTAGTCCGTAACAGTTTGCAAGCCCTGCCACATCCGACGAGCGTCAAAGCCGGTGTAGTAGGATTCAATCTTAGTCCTGTATTGACTCTTTGCCTGTTTGATGGTTCGTCGGAAGGCATAGCGGGATTTCTTATAAGCGTCCGGGTTAGAGTCCCACTCCTTGAAAGCGGCAGCTCTACCCTGTAGCTCAGTGCGGATGTTGACAGTAATTCATGGTTTCTGGTTGGAGTATGTACGTACGGTCACTGTGGGGATGACATCATCGATGCACTTACTGATGAAGCCGGTGACTGAGGTGGTGTACTCCTCAATGCCATCGGATGAATCCCGGAACATATTCCAGTCTGTGCTAGCAAAACAGTCCTGTAGCTTAGCATCTGCGTCATCTGACCACTTCCGTATTGAGCGAGTCACTGGTACTTCCTGCTTTAGTTTTTGCTTGTAAGCAGGAATAAGGAGGATAGAATTATGGTCAGATTTGCCAAATGGAGGGCGAGGGAGAGCTTTGTAAGCATATCTGTGTGTGGAGTAAAGGTGGTCTAGAGTTTTATTTCCCCTCTGGTTGCACATGCTGGTAGAAATTAGGTTAAATGGATTTAAGTTTCCCTGCATTAAAGTCCCCGGCCACTAGGCACGCCGCCTCTGGATGAGCATTGTCTTGTTTGCTTATGGCATACAGCTCGTTGAATGCGGTCTTAGTGCCAGCATCGGTTTGTGGTGGTGAATAGACAGCTACAAAAAATATAGATGAAAACGCTTGGTAAATAGTGTGGTCTGGAGTATAGTGATTCCCTAAAGAGCACACCCCTGAGGCTCTATGTTCTAATAGATTATCATGGTCAGTCGGAAAAGAAATATGCTTAGTTGTTATTCAAGGTTTTTATCTACAAACGGCCCTCTGTTTTAGATGGGTCACTCACTTTTAATGGATTGTCATGGGTCCATGTGTTCTAAGTACCAATGTTCTTAGAAATAAAAGCTAAATTAAACATAATTCAATCACCATACTCAAGATGCATCCCTAAATATCTTCCCTGACTTCACTAATCTAAAACTTATGCTACAATTAGTTATCGGTAGACAAAACTGGACAGGATAGTGTCTTTTTTTCTATAAGGCTTTTTTAGTCTAAAAGGCCACTATGGAACATTTCATCAGAGTACACTCAAGTTAGAAAATTACCTTAGGTATTTAATTACCTGCCATAAGTCACAAAATGTTATTGAATATTTGAGAGATGGGTGATTATGACAAGTTAACTAATTCTACTGACGAAGCAGAGAACATATTTTTTTTAATGTAACAACGTGATTTTTCATATTAGTGGATATCCACTATGGAAAGGTCAGTAACACTTTACATCCAGTTAAAAAGGTATAATGCTTTATGATTTGTTATAAGCATGTATGAGCCTCTATACTGTGTTACAAGGCATATAATATGCAGGCCAGACTCACCTCTGCCAGCTCTAGAGCTGCTGTGTGTCCCAGCCTCATCCTCATTACTCTGAACCTGAAAGATAGACAGAGACACAGTGACAGAGACAGAAAGAAAACAAAGATAGAAAAAAACTTTGGGGCAATTTCTACACTATTATTTTTTAGATGAATTCCAACAGGTCGCAATGATTTTAAACAAGTCATATTTTAAACTTGAAGAGTGAGCTGTGCCTTTTTTCCCCCTAAGGGCATTTCTACACTGACACACTTCTGATACATACACCCCCTTCCAGTTATCGTAACTATAACAACCCTGTTCTGTAAGATCTGGAGAGAGGAAGGGGGAAAACTGCCAATCAAGCCACAATAATAACTTACCCTACAGGGTCCTCCATATGCTCTCTCTTACAGTTCTAACTTATTTATAAGCTGGAGTTCGTGTCCTTCGCTTTTCTCACAATATCTGCTAGGACAGCTAAAACCAGGATTGTGGGAAACTCACCAGTCTGAGAACCAAGAGATGAAAGCTAAGAAAACACAACTTTGTATTGAACTGAGGGCAGTACTACGATCAGAATTGAACCCCCTTCTCAAACCCTGTAAGCAACCCCAAACAAAACAAAACAAAACTTCCATTGAACTGAGAGGGCAGTATAACTAAGCTCAGCCAAGAATGTAACCACTCTCCTCAACCCTGTGTTTGTGCGGACGATCCTACCTCCATCTCAAACTGGGAGGACAATACTGCTAAGCCTAGAATTGAACCCCCTCTCCCCAACCTTCTTTGTGCAGTCAAAACTTATACTGAACTGGAAGAGCAGGAGAACAGTACAACTAAGCCAAGAATTGAACCCCACCTCAACCCTTGTGTGAGTATGGCCCTACCTCTTCCATCTCAAAGGAGTCCTTGGTCTGTGTGCGGAGGTGGGCGATGTGAGGGTTGGGCAGCAGGCTGTAGTTCGGTTCCTTGTCTGGCGTTGATGTGATTGCTCGCTGTCCCTTCAGTTGGATGTCCTGGTGCTCCTTCTCCAAGTCGGCCTCGTTGGACAGGCTCAACTCACCCTCCTGGGTCAATGCTTGGCCATCTCCATTCACTCCAGGGTGGTCTCCATTCACTCCAGGGTGGTCTCCGTTGACGCTCAGGGGGGCCTCAGTGCTGCCTCCAGATTGGCTCTCCTCAGTCACCGTGGCCAGAGATGGAGAGTCCTTCTTCCTAAAGGCCTTCTGCTTGAGCTCACCCTTGTGGTCGGAGTCAGTTATGACGGCGCTGTCCCCTGTACCTGGATTCACATGGTCTTCCAGTTTCTCTGTAGTAGACAGGGCTGTGATTTTAGGAGAGCCCCCCTCCCCCAACCCACCCAGCAGGTTGTGTTTAGTGATTGTCTTCTTCAGGATCTTGGCTGCGTTCAGGGCTGAGTTGTTCCTCTTCAGAGGAGAAGGAGGGACAATGGTGAGGGGTTCCCCATCCAGGCTGCAGATCTTCTGGACGGACTGGCCGGAGACCTGGGAGTAGAGATGGAAGAACTCGTTCGCCACAGTGGTCAGGACCTCGATCTGACGGAAACGACCTTTGGGGGGAAATAAAGAGAGGAAACTAGAATTAAAACACAACCTTTGGGGAAAGAATAAGACTTGATAAACTTGATAAAGAGGAAACTAAGAATGTGAAAATAGCAACAATGGCCTGCTGAGTCTTTTGACCAAAGGCTCTAGCTAGCTAGTCCCCAGAACACCTGGGAATATTTCCCCTCTTATTCAGCCATCATCATGGGTGTAGTTAGTTTGGAAGATGATGAAAGCAAAAGCTGCATCCTGCCGTTAAGACCAACTCCATGGGCTCAGATAGGCATGTCACAGGGCAACCATAATTCCCATGATCTTTCATCGCAGTGACATTCAAGAGAATAAACCTACCCACTTTTACAGTGTCATAAATGACATAACACAACATTCCGAGTGACTAAGTACGTCAGTCACCATGATATGTATCCCCTCCACATGCATGTAAGCGATTAATATACTTCTACAAGTCAGTAACCAATACTTCCTCTGGCCATTATCTCTCTGAGCCCAGAACCCAGTCTCTTCCTGATTCCTGACCACAGCTGACTCCGCAGAATAAGACCACAGAAGAAGACAGATATAGGAAGTGAAAACTTCACAAGGCCTTTATATTTATTATGAGAGCGACACATCCCTTTTAGCTGCTCACAGTCAGAACCCCAGGCACGCTCTCAGGAAGAGAAAACAGGACTTACATAAGAAAAATCAACATGACATTGAAGAGAAGAGGAGGAGGGAAGGGCTCCACAGCTGTTCCAGGGCTTTGAGCTACTAACTGCAGTACATTCTGGAACATCACTGAAACAGACAGCAGCATGGAAATTCTAAATTCCAGAGCCTGAACCTTGCTCACTGATCTATGATCCCTAGAACCCTTAGAAGTTCCGACTCCTAAATCCCTGCAAAGTTGCCTGTGCTCAGTGTGCTTTAAGTCAAGTCAGTCCACTGTTATGAAACAAAGAGCAGGACCTCCAGTTAGTGGTGGGGCTGCTGCAGCTCAACAACAACTCAAAAGGTAGACAAAAACTCCTAAACATTAACTTAAAGGAGGGGTGAAACTTCAAAAGGGATTGAAGAGACAGATACTCATCCCCCCTTTTAACATCTAATCTAGACCAGATGAAGATGAAACTGACTCGAGAGCTGCTACAACAACAGTGCTTACTGGGCCTCAGTCCAACAGTTTAAAGACAACACAAAAGAGTGCTGTTACAAGGCTGAGGCCACTCCCTCTCTGTCCCCCTCCTGTTCCTCTCTGGCTGGTCAGCCAGGCTGCAGAGCGGCTGCTTTGTCCCCCACTCAGATCTCTCACACTCACACACACACACACACACACAGCTCGGTCTCCGACAGCAAGAGTTATGCTAATATGGGCTAATAAAGAGTAAAGCGGTCGGTGCATGGTGCTGTGTGCTCTGGCAGACTGAACAGACCAAGGCCCAATGTGTGTGAGGCCCGATGTGAGCAGAATACAGAGAAGAATCAGGTCCTCCTATCCATCTCTCTCAGGGGGTGTGCTAAATGGCACCCTATTCCCTATATAGTGCACTACTTTGGTGCACCCTGTCTCTCTCACTGCCGCTCTGCTCACCACACTGTTTGCCCAATAGAAGACAAAGGCTTCCTTGTGCTGCGGCTCTGTTCACCCAGCTGCACTGGAATGGGCCCTCACTCTCTCCATCTCAGCTTCCAGCCCAGGCCCCCAGATCTACATGTACTTGTTTGGCAGACAGAAGCTAAATCTGCCAAAAGGAAGAAGAGAAGAACAAGAAATCTACCCACAATGCAATGGCTCGGTGGGAACGGAACCCATTGACTGATGGTGTGCCATTCATTATTACACCACCTACAAAGCTACCAGACTACCCCTACATGTAACTAGGGCTGGGAATTGCCAGGGACCTCACTATACGATATTATCACCATACTTAGGTGCCGATACGATACGTGTTGCTTTTCTCGATTCTATATGTAATGCTATTCGATACTACGATTTTATTGCGATTTGATGTTCCAAACATATTGCTCACTATAGGTCTGAGAAAGTTTTGATCAGTCATGGAAAAAAGTGCCGAAAACATTTTGGCTCACTATTTAAAAAAGGTGGAGAACAAGCTGCAGGATAAAAAATACCAGAGTTTTGGCGTAGGTACAGCAGACTAGCACTAGCTAATGCTACCTAGAAATTGTAGTTTTTTAAAATTACAAATCGATACTTGGAGTCAAAGTATTGATATATTATCGTCCAAAATAATATTGCGATATGTAACCGTATACATTTTTCCCCCATCACTATCCCTACCTCACCACCACATCCCAACAATCCATTCCAACCATAACCCACCCCACCCCACCCCTACCACCCATCATGCATTACACCACCTACCATCACCACCACACCACCGTACCCAACCCCCCGCTGCGCCGCCCTCCAGATGACACTCATCACCACCACACCACCGTACCCATCCCCTCGCTGCGTCGCCCTCCAGATGACACTCATCACCACAACTCATTCTTTCCATATTCCTTCATCACTACCTGTTGGTCTGCATGTACATACATGCCAGGACATGGCTGTCTGTCGGACCATTTTATGGCAGCGAACAGCAATATGATCAGTGTTTTCAGGCCATACAGTGTTTTCACAGCTCGAAGAAAGAGGGGAAGGGAAAAAAAGAGACAGAAAGAAAGCAAGAGAACGAAAACGAGAGACAAAGAAAGAGACGACGGAAGAGAAACCGACAGAAAGAGAGGAAGAGATCAAGCGTATGAAAAAATGTGAGGTAAAGAAAGATTGTACTTGTCAGGGCATAGTTGGGGTTCTCCATCTCCATGCGTTGTAGCTGTGCTCCCAGATAGACCTTGATGTCAATGCCCTTAGCGCCGGAGGAGCTGTTGAAGAAGCGCGGGGGGATCTTAGAGGCGATGTCCGGCTCCTCCTGGCCGAACCCCAGATTATACAGGATCTCTTCTGGATCCTCTTCATACAGGTCCAACAACTCAGACACACTGGATAGAATAGAACACACAAACAAACGCATAGCTAAGTATTACAGGTATCCAAGTACGAAAGCATACATAAAGGCATTATACAGCAAATTATGTAGCTAGTGTGGTTAAGTCAAATGAAAAACCTGAGCTTAAACAGAGTACCTCAAACTCAGAACATTTTGGCTAACGTCAGCCCCAATATTGTATTAAACTTGATCTATTATATATGTCTGCTGTTCGGTCTTTCTTGGGACCTGACCTGAAATTTCCCAGTTACAGGGATTGTCATCCCCAATCCACAGCTCTTGGCTCAGGGCCTGTCTACCTGTCTGCTCACCTGGACACAGTGGTGCTGCTCTTCCCTGATCCTGTTGAGTTCATACTCCTGCCTTTCTGCCGGAACTGGCTCCTCTTGTCCTTCGCAGGCATTCCATAGCTGAAGAGCAGAGTGGGCATGCAGTGATCAGTACACTAGTCACACCACAGCCACAGGCAGTAAGACTACTGCATAAGACTGAACTGAGGGGGTGAGGACTGAGGGGGTGAGGAGTGGCCAATAGCATAAAGGGGGGTCTCACAGTCTCACTTACCAGGGTGTCTCTGCTTTGGCACTGTTGGGCTGAAGGTGGTTGGCTGCAGGGAGGTTAAAGAGAAAGAGAGAGAGGGGAGGGAGAAGGAAAGATGGGAAAGAGGGGGGAAGGAGGAAGATCGAGTTGAATACAGGTGCTTTGGTAAACTGACTATATACAGTAATTGCTGATTCCCTCATTTCTCTTCAAAGTCCATCTGTCAAAATCAATCTATTTACACTGTCGAAAATACGGCTATAAAAGCATCAAATGTTTACCTTTGTAAAAAAGAAAATCAAGGACTTGCGATTAAGGACAACAGAATGATTTGCTTTTGCAGAAAATAACAAAAGCCTCAGACAGCGAGGAACATAATGACAGAATTATGGTTTGAGTACAGTAGAGACAGAGAGAGTCCTCCTGAAGTTTGGACTGGCCTCATTTGTCAGGAGAAAATCCTGCTCTCAGTCTGATGGCTTCTTCCAGGTTATCTTAGTGACACAAAGAATGCAAACTGAGGACTAGGCAATCCCCAGAAGCCTTAGTGTGGAGACCAGAGCTGGGATCAAACACTATTCAAAATCATTTCAAATACTTTATTTGTGCTTGGTTGAGCTTGCTTGGCTTGATGGACCAATAGAATCGTCCCCACAACTGTAAACCCCGCCCATCTGGCACTCCAGGCAGGCTAGATCAAACGCTGACAGTATTTAAACGATTTCTAATAGTACTTGAACCCAGGTCTGGTGAAGACAGAGACCAGAGAGTACACATTGTCTGTCAACTGCCTGAAACTGAACAAACTCAATCAGCCTAACTGGTTCTTCAGCCTCAAAGAGCAGGATAATCATCAAAGTATGCTTTTCCATTGAATGACTATTGTTGTGCGTGTTAGCCTGTTAACAGTAAGTTGTTGCCACTCACTGAACGAGTGGATTGGAGCCAGAAGGAAGGAGGACCCTCATACAGGTGCCTGTTGAGACTTGTAGCATGACATGGACACAATGGAAGATTGATCTCAGGTATGACTAGGTCCCTTTGCTTTGCTTCACTGTGTTGTACGTCCCAAATGGCACCCTATTCCCTACATAGTGCACTAGTTTTGACCAGACACCTATATAGGGAATAGGGTGCCATTTGGGACGCAACCTGAGACTAAGCAGGTCAGAACAGACCATAACAGGAGCCAACCCCAACACAACACACTAGCTACCACCCACCGTCTCTGGTCTGCACAAACACAATAGTAATGTGTGGTGTGCAACCATCCGGGCAAGTACAAAACCTGACTGACCCCATCTCTCAAAGAGACCAACAACAAACAGTAGCACATTAGGGTGCATACATCACTACAGCTGTTCAATGGAAGAATGAGAAATATGTAGTTTAGTCACAGCTTTGACAGCACCAAGCATGCACTACCATCAATGAGCCTCGACGCCATTCCATACAGGTCTGATTGTATGTATCAAATAATCTATTTAGCAAGTATAACTGTCCTCTCTATCCACATTTCGAAGGGACGAACACAAAAACACTTCCTATGAACAACGTGGCGCAAATGACCACACCTGGGCTCAAATACTACTACTGAAATCATTTCAAATACTTTAGCTGGCTTGACTGAGCTCGCTTGGCGCAATGGAACCAATGGAATTGTAGCAAAAGCACAAACTCATCTGGCACTCCAGGCGGCTAAAGCAAACGCTACAAGTATTTGAAAGATTTGAAATACTATTTGAACCCAGGTCTGCAAGTGACACAACAGGACATTGCTCTATACATGGTAAGCCTAAAACTATGTGAAGAGGGAAGTGTTGAGAGGAACAGACTAGACAGTTCTCATGGGGGAGTAGAGAATACCTATAGAGCAGGGCCAGAGGACAGTAAAACTAATTTATGTAATGTATGTTCCTATTTAGATCTGAGACAGTTTAAACTGAGATAGATCCACTCTCCCCTTCACTCCTCCACCAACAGGCAGGTCACTCAGCGGG
Organism: Coregonus clupeaformis; assembly: GCF_020615455.1. NCBI lineage: Eukaryota > Metazoa > Chordata > Actinopteri > Salmoniformes > Salmonidae > Coregonus > Coregonus clupeaformis. Next base: position 20,967,588 of record NC_059231.1, on the reverse strand, counting down.
TGAAATGAGAGATAGATACGCTATCTGATCACACACCGCTCTCCTTTCCTTTCCTTTGGACTGGGAAACCTTGTCATGTGCCCGTCCGCTCGTAAAGAGCAGTATCAGCAGGGTGTACTCCCATGGAACTAATGCAGCTTTACTAAAAACTAAAGAGCCAAAGCACTCCAACAAGAAGCTTCCAGCTCATCATTGTTTGGCCACACAGATTTCTAGGCCGTGCCTCAAATGGCACCCTATTGCCTATATAGAGCACTACTTTTGACCAGGACCCAGACAGAAGTGCACTATATAGGGATTAGGGTGCCATTTGGGACTCAGCCCTAGTCTCTCTCAAGACAGCTCATAAGCATTGTAAAACTGCCGTAGCAGTGGTGTGATCCTAGGTCCTATTGCTCTAGTGACACACAGAGACACACACACAGAGACACACACACAGAGACACACACACAGAGACACACACACAGAGACACACACACAGAGACACACACACACACAGAGAGTGACACACAGAGAGAGACACACAAGAGTCTAGTCACCCACCCTCAGCTCCCAGAGACAAGTCATCTTCAAAGCTGCATCCATTCTTCATCACTCCTGTGAAGTACAGAGAAGACCTTTCATTAAGCCCTCAGACAGCACTTGTACCCTACAATAGACTAAATAACTATTCACAAACAAAACCCTGCACATGCCTGTAAAACAGAATGAGCATGGTTAACTGAACACATTTTAAACAGAGTAGCCTACTACAGAGAGACGCTTCAAACCATGACAAATATTTACAGTTGGTTAGGACAAATATTTACCGTCAAGTACTTTCATGGCTGGTTGGTAAGTGTTACCTACTGTAGATAGCCATTGATCAAAGAGCACCAGCTGCCCATGTAGTTTCACATTACCAGGAAGACGTTAAAGCAAATGCAGGGAATCCAAATGTTATTATTTTTAGCTCAGGACACTCGTATCGTGCCTGGCTCTGTTTCTGACTTCGATTTAGAAGGACAATAAGATGACCTGAGCGACAGAGTTGGAGAACGCTCCCAACTGGTAACTGGTGTGTGGGTGGATGTGTAAAGGAGCCGGCTACAGTACACTCCAAAGTTCACTAGGGCTGCAAGGTGTGGTGAGAAGGTGAGTTGCGGAATACTCAAAAATCACCCCCTTGACCCACACACCATCTCCACAGATATACTAACACACATTCTCTTTTTCCATTTGAGAGTTACAGTTGTATAGCATATGACTGGTGTTATAGTAGAGGAGGGAAATTCACCCTTGGACTGAGTGCTGCTCTGCTCATCCAGAGACGCCCCAAGAGGAGTCCTGTGAAGAGACACAGACACACACTGTTAGAGACACCACAGTGTCGGTCTACAACAGAGACACACAGACATACACTGTTAAGACACCAGTGTCTACAACACAGAAACATATACAAACACTACAACTATTTCTTCTTATTATTATTTGTCAACTAACCATATAAGCATGATCAATATACTATATATATCCACAGATACAGTAGTACTATACAGCTACTGTATCATGCAAATCTTGTTAGTCGTTATATGCTCCCACTCACAGAACAGTAACACAGCCTCCAGTCTCCACTGTTAGTTTCATCTTCCTGTACACTAAGTCAAGTCTGGCTGAGCATTGTGAGAAAAAACAGCAAGTCAAACACACGGCTCTAGTCTAAGGGCTAATAATAGCAACATTGCACGTTACACAACATCCCTAATACTGCTCCGTGACGCTCCTAGCTCCCTACCTCACCTCTCGGTCAATACATCAAACATCTTCATATGGTCACTCTCCCAGACCTAATCAGGCCTATATGCTTTCTGATGTATCCTACTGTACTCTAATCTAACTATACTTCTACACTGAGTGAGTCAGACCTACTCAAGTCTATATGCTTTCTGCTCATGTAACATCTAGGGCAGGGACGATACCAGTATCACAATATTTTTTCCATGGCAAAAATGACAACACGACGCAGATCAAACTCTTTGGTCCTTTAAAAACCTGCTGTATGTAAAATAGTGTGATAAAGCTTGGAAAATAAATACATGTGACTCTGGATGACAACATAATGATGTTTGTGTCCAACATTAGGGCTGTTTTCCTGAAGTTAAAATCTGCTTTGGGTTTAGTTTCCTTTTCACAATACTAATGAGTATCGCGATGCTGGTTTCACCCTAGCACTAGTAACATCTAGGTTAACTGCATGGAACACCTGTCTGTAGGCCTACAGTGCCTTGCAAAAGTATTTCATCCCCCTTGGAGTTTTTCCTATTTTGTTGCATTACAACCTGTAATTTAAATGGATTTTTATGTGGATTTAATATAATGGACATACACAAAACAGTCCAAATTGGTGAAGTGAAATGAAAAAAAAGAACTTGTTAAAAAGAAATCTACAAAATAAAAAACGGAAAAGTGGTGCATGCATATGTATTCACCCCCTTTGCTATGAAGCCCCTAAATAAGATTTGGTGCAACCAATTACCTTCAGAAGTCTCATATTTAGTTAAATAAAGTCCACCTGTGTGCAATCTAAGTGTCACATGATCTCAGTATATATACACCTGTTCTGAAAGGCCCCAGAGTCTGCAACACCACTAAGCAAGGGGCACCACCAAGCAAGCTGCACCATGAAGACCAAGGAGCTCTCCAAACAGGGACAAAGTTGTGGAGAAGTACAGATCAGGGTTGGGTTATTAAAAAATGGAAAGAATATGGCACCACAACAAACCTGCAAGAGAGGGCCGCCCACCAAAACTCACGGACCAGGCAAGAAGGGCATTAATCAGAGAGGCAACAAAGAGACCAAAGATAACCCTGAAGGAGCTGCAAAGCTCCACAGTGGAGATTGGAGTATCTGTCCATAGGACCACTTTAAGCCGTACACTCCACAGAGCTGGGATTTACGGAAGAGTGGCCAGAAAAAATCCATTGCTTAAAGAAAAAAATAAGCAAACACATTCGCCAAAAGGCATGTGGGAGACTCCCCAAACACATGGAAGAAGGTACTCTGGTCAGATGAGACTAAAATTGAGCTTTTTGGCCATCAAGAAAAACACTATGTCGGGCGCAAACCCAACACCTGGATGGCGCTAAATACAGGGAAATTCTTGAGGGAAACCTGTTTCAGTCTTCCAGAGATTTGAGACTGGGATGGAAGTTCACCTTCCAGCAGGACAATGATCCTAAGCATACTGCTAAAGCAACATTTGAGCGGTTTAAGGGGAAACATTTAAATGTCTTGGAATGGCCTAGTCAAAGGCCAGACCTCAATCCAATTGAGAATCTGTGGTTTGACTTAAAGATTGCTGTACACCAGTGGAACCCATCCAACTTGAAGGAGCTGGAGCAGTTTTGCTGTGAAGAATGGGCAAATATCCCAGTGGCTAGGTGTGCCAAGCTTATAGAGACATACCCCAAGAGACTTGCAGCTGTAATTGCTGCAAAAGGTGGCTCTACAAAGTATTTACTTTGGGGGGGTGAATAGTTATGCACGCTCAAGTTCTGTTTTTTTGTCATATTTCTTGTTTGTTTCACCCAAAAAAATATTTTGCATCTTCAAAGTGGTAGGCATGTTGTGTAAATCAAATGATACAAACCCCTCAAAAAATCTATTTTAATTCCAGGTTGTAAGACAACAAAATAGGAAAAATGCCAAGGGGGTGAATACTTTCGCAAGCCACTGTATACCAGCGCCTGCCATATGACATGAAGATTTCATAAAAGGACATTATTATTGACATTGTGTAAAACACTCATGATCAACATCATGCGACTTTCTGTTTGCTCTTTCACTCAGTCTTGCTCACGTACATGGGTTTTTGTGGGATTTTTAACCATCTAGAATATGACTCGATAAACAGATTCTAAGTTCCAAGGTAATGTTTGTTTAATCAGCTTGTGCAGTAAAGTACAGCGAGACCAGACCAGTTGCTGATAACATAGGCCCTGGAGTAACGGAAACACTTCCCAAAGACATAGATAGCAGCATAAAGCACACGCCTTTCACAAAGCAAATATAACATGTCTGACAAGGAGAGAGCTGGACCACAATAGTTTACAAATACAAGGAAACACAATACATGGTTGTCATGCTGCTCTTTCTTTGTCACTATTAAGGGCTTTACCAGGGCCCTGTCTTACGTGTTCATTAGACATCAAACTGAAGAAAACGGATTGAAACAAAGAGGGACTACCTTGACTTGTCCATTAAGAAACACTCATTTTCGCTTTCTGTTGCACAACATTTTACAACGTTGTCCATTGTGTGCCCTAATGTTAATTTACATGTCAATGTAGAGGTTTCCTTATAACACAACATTACTATACCTGCAGTCCTTGAGCCAGCTCGCAATCTTGTTAGGGAAGCGCCCTGAGTGAAAAAAAACAGAGCAATTCAAAGCCATGTACAATGCCTATAACTATTCTACAATGTCCATAACCATTACAACTGGATTCAAAAATCTAAATAAACGGTTTGCTGTTGCAGGATTTAATTCCTTTTTGGGCTAGTTAATAATAGAGCAATAAGACCTTAAAGTAGGCTTATTGTTCTATCATGACTTCCATGCAGCTGTTTATCAAGCCATCAAAAACCCAAACAATCATTATTTCTGCCTGCTGCTCCCTCTGTAGCTCTTCCCAACGTACCTGGCTCCTCGGCCGGGGCCGTCTTCTCCTCCATGGTGGGCTCTGGGGACACCGTCTCCTCGCTGCAACCCTCCTGATCCTGGGTGTCCTGGCTCTCAGAGGGGCCCTGCCAGGAGTCTCTGCTCTGGGCCCAGGCCATCCTCTTCATGGTCGCTGCCTTCCATGGGTGATCTCTGCTGGGGCTCGCAGAAGTCTCACACTGCTCCATGGTCCTCTCCTGGATCCACTCCTCCTCTTCTCCACAGGCTGGGTTGCTACAGCGATGGGCAAGTCACCTGCAGTGGAGAGGAGGGGTGTCATGAGACTAAATGGAAGCCAAGCCTCCTCTTTAGTAATTTATGATTAGTTTAGTACATTGTTTAGTACGGTTCTCTAAATGTGCTACGTTACATCACACCACACTGGGAGGGTGCACACAAACACAGACATGTGCAGGCACAGTCACTCCAAGCAAACACACAGACACACACTCGGACACACATCATTTAATTCTAGAAGGAAAGCTCTGCAAACCTGGCAGGGCCTGAAATATAACATCATACTGCATGATAACCAATAATCCAATAACTGAATTGACTTTGTATTATATAACAACTTGTTATTTTCCTAACAAGATTACACACAATGTTTCTTTACATAACTTAGATGGCTAAACGAATTATGACCAGAACACCAAACAAATAAATGTGGTAACCTCTGCAAGAACAAGAAGCAAGACAACAAAACAATCTGCATGAAACGAGACACTAATAATACCTGGTGGGGATTCCTCCTTCCTCCAGAATTATTATCCTAAGAATCCTAAGAATACTTCCAAAGCAGTCTGAAATGTCACTTAAAAGTAGTGCCTACCCAGCCAGGCAGAGATATGGGACAGAGGGCAGGCAGTAAGGATGGATGGATGAGTACAGAAAGAAGCTACGGAGAGCTAGAAGTCCAACTGACAACAACTGGAGCAGGAAATGTCTGTTTAGTTAAAAGATTACGAGTCGTTTCCTGTTGTGGATCAGCTCTTTTCTGAAGGGAGGGATAGAGAGATAGACAGAGGGAGGGATGGATGGAGTTATTATCTCACTGGAGTATAGAAGCCAAACCTCGATGGACGAATGAAGGAGGCTATTATTAGGTTACTTCTATTTCCAGAGTAATCATCGGAAATAAGGAATGTGACTAAACACAGAGGACCACTCTGCTTTCCAAACAAACCAATGGCAGCGACGGCTAGCTATAGATGTGTGGGAATCTAAAAAGGGGTCAAAATACAATAAACAAATAGGCTTGCCTCTTTCAATGAAGTACAGTGATACATCTTGATGACACAGGTGTAGATCAACTTAAAACATGGGGTTTTCTGATGTCAAACAGTGCATCATCTGAGAATGTGTCACGAAAGAAAGAAAGAAAGAAAGAAAGAAAGAAAGAAAGAAAGAAAGAAAGAAAGAAAGAAAGAAAGAAAGAAAGAAAGAAAGAAAGAAAGAAAGAAAGAAAGAAAGAAAGAAAGAAAGAAAGAAAGAAAGAAAGAAAGAAAGAAAGAAAGAAAGAAAGAAAGAAAGAAAGAAAGAAAGAAAGAAAGAAAGAAAGAAAGAAAGAAAGAAAGAAAGAAAGAAAGAAAGAAAGAAAGAAAGAAAGAAAGAAAGAAAGAAAGAAAGAAAGAAAGAAAGAAAGAAAGAAAGAAAGAGAAAGAAAGAAAGAAAGAAAGAAAGAAAGAAAGAAAGAAAGAAAGAAAGAAAGAAAGAAAGAAAGAAAGAAAGAAAGAAAGAAAGAAAGAAAGAAAGAAAGAAAGAAAGAAAGAAAGAAAGAAAGAAAGAAAGAAAGAAAGAAAGAAAGAAAGAAAGAAAGAAAGAAAGAAAGAAAGAAAGAAAGAAAGAAAGAAAGAAAGAAAGAAAGAAAGAAAGAAAGAAAGAAAGAGAAAGAAAGAAAGAAAGAAAGAAAGAAAGAAAGAAAGAAAGAAAGAAAGAAAGAAAGAAAGAAAGAAAGAAAGAAAGAAAGAAAGAAAGAAAGAAAGAAAGAAAGAAAGAAAGAAAGAAAGAAAGAAAGAAAGAAAGAAAGAAAGAAAGAAAGAAAGAAAGAAAGAAAGAAAGAAAGAAAGAAAGAAAGAAAGAAAGAAAGAAAGAAAGAAAGAAAGAAAGAAAGAAAGAAAGAAAGAAAGAAAGAAAGAAAGAAAGAAAGAAAGAAAGAAAGAAAGAAAGAAAGAAAGAAAGAAAGAAAGAAAGAAAGAAAGAAAGAAAGAAAGAAAGAAAGAAAGAAAGAAAGAAAGAAAGAAAGAAAGAAAGAAAGAAAGAAAGAAAGAAAGAAAGAAAGAAAGAAAGAAAGAAAGAAAGAAAGAAAGAAAGAAAGAAAGAAAAAGAAAGAAAGAAAGAAAGAAAGAAAGAAAGAAAGAAAGAAAGAAAGAAAGAAAGAAAGAAAGAAAGAAAGAAAGAAAGAAAGAAAGAAAGAAAGAAAGAAAGAAAGAAAGAAAGAAAGAAAGAAAGAAAGAAAGAAAGAAAGAAAGAAAGAAAGAAAGAAAGAAAGAAAGAAAGAGAAAGAAAGAAAGAAAGAAAGAAAGAAAGAAAGAAAGAAAGAAAGAAAGAAAGAAAGAAAGAAAGAAAGAAAGAAAGAAAGAAAGAAAGAAAGAAAGAAAGAAAGGAAAGAAAGAAAGAAAGAAAGAAAGAAAGAAAGAAAGAAAGAAAGAAAGAAAGAAAGAAAGAAAGAAAGAAAGAAAGAAAGAAAGAAAGAAAGAAAGAAAGAAAGAAAGAAAGAAAGAAAGAAAGAAAGAAAGAAAGAAAGAAAGAAAGAAAGAAAGAAAGAAAGAAAGAAAGAAAGAAAGAAAGAAAGAAAGAAAGAAAGAAAGAAAGAAAGAAAGAAAGAAAAGAAAGTCATGGCACTGACATACAGTGGTGTCCTGTCCATAGGGTCCATCTGTCTCGCCCTCTGACTCTCTCACACACACACACAACAGAGAGAGAGAGAGAGAGAGAGAGAGAGAGAGAGACACACACACACACCTGTTCTTCCTGTCCCACTGAAAAGAAGAGCCGAAAAATACACAGATGCAGAGTCTCATATGCAGACAAGATGTTGGATAAACAAGTGTGTGAGAAAGAAGGAAAGAGAGAGATTAGTGTAACGTGAGTGGTCGCTTTATTATAGCAGCTGTGTTGATAATCACTCTTTGCACTTATAGGCCTATCCACTGGATCAGACACTCAAACTGACTAACAACGCCTTGTATGCATCCCAAATGCCACCCTATTCCCTACATAGTGCACTACTTTTGACCAGAGCTCTATGGGCCCTGGTCAAAATAATGCACTTTTGACCAGAGCTCTATGGGCCCTGGTCAAAATAATGCACTATGTAGGGAATATGGTGCCATTTGGGACATAACCCTTACCTGGAGCTAAGAAACTAGATATTACATATCAGGGTGTGCTAGGCCAGGCCTTTTGAAGCTGTCGTCTGCAGTCCTTAACTCCTTATAAATATTTTTAAATGCTGATACTGCAGAACAATAGTGGACTGCTGTACGGAGTACGGACTCTTTCCTTTCCCTGTCTGAAAGGCAGCCAAACCAAGCACAGCACAGAGAGACTAGACGGGAAACGTTAGCTTAGCAACAATGACCATGGCAAACACCTGGGCTGGAGCTGGAAGTCAAGGACACAGAGAACAGAACAGCTGGAGTTCAGTGTGAGTGTTTGTGAGCGTGCTACAAAACTGTGTGTCTATGTCTGTGTGTGAGTCTGTATCCTACACCACAGCACGTCTCTGCTGCTCCAGCTTGGTCAGAATAAACACTAGTCTGCTGTTATCTTGCCTATTAACATCAAACTCCCTCAAGACCAAACATGTTGTAAAGAGGATATCTACATTTAGGTCCCAGTCTGCACCCCCCTACACACATCAGCCCCTCTCCCCTCTGAACCCCTAACCCCTTTCAACAGAACTACGGATGTCTCAGTTCCCACATCATGGGCCAAATGTGACCCATCATCTGTCCGCCCGTCCGTCCATCGTGATGTGACGGCCACCACGTCCCAAACACCCAAGCTGCTGAACAGCAACAAAGATAGACAAATAAACCGCACTGTTGGATACAAACACACACCAGGGTCGTGTTCAGTAGGCACAAATGGAAATGCTCTGAAACTGAGTGAAGCAGAGAGGTCCTAACTGAATATAGGCGCAAGGTAGCTTAGTGGTTAGAGCGTTGGGCCAGTAATTGAAAGGTTGCTGGTTCGAATACCCGAGCTAACAAGGTGGAAAATCTGTATTGTGTCCTTGAGCGAGGCACTTAACCCTAATTTGTTCCACCTAGTAATTTGTACTACTCTGGCTGACCCTGTAAAACAACACATTTCACTGCACCTATCCGATGCATGTGGGAATAAAAATATTTATGAACTTGTCCATTAAGAAACATTTGTTTCAGTGTTCCGTTGCAAAATAAAATGCTACGGTGAGCCATAATGAACACGACCCAAGCATCAACTCCTGAGTGCCGACACAAAACAAAGCACTTGTTAGTAAGAACTCCACTTAGCCAACAGGTAGTTTAACATGTAAACTGTGTTAAGTCCTCATAGGAGCAAACATCCTGAAAGAACATCCTGAGCTAAACGTACAACTTAGGAGAGTGTAGGCCTACATAAGTTATTTAATAGTTCTTCCAACCACTTGGTTTGTGTGTGTGTGTTGGTTAACTTGAAAGCAAAAAATACAAATGATGTTTTATCGGCAAATAAAATGATCTGTCTAGCTTCTCAAGGATCTTGCCTCTAGGGACAAAATACTATGTTGTTGTCCTTCTTTCCCATCTATCGGTTATGACCTTTTAAAAGAAACATAGCACAGTAGCACTAATATGATGTTTTTTAAAGCAGTGTCAAAATGGCTACTCAAAATGGGTCTACCACAGTATCGAATCTTACTATAGGTCAATCTTAACCTACAAATAAAAGGTTAAAAAAGAAAATATAGGCTACTTCTTGTGGAAAAATAGGCATGCTATACAGTGGGCTCCAAAATGACTGGCAACGCACAAACAATACTTTAAAAAAATATAAACAATATAATTATAGATATAAACTCAAAATACCAACATGAGAAATAGTGTACTTTATTAATGTTTCAATGGAACCAACCAAAACCATACAATTATTTAATAAAAAATTAATTTCACCAAAATCAAGGTTTCATAATTATTGCCACTCCTCATTTAGTACTTAGTGCAACCACCTCTAGCAAGGATAACAACATGGAGTCTTTTCCTGTAATGTTTGACAAGGTTAAGGAATACATTTGGAGGGATTTTGGACCATTCCTCTTCACAGATTCTTTCAAGATCCTTCACATTCTTGGGTTTGTGCTTATCAACTGCCCTCTTCAACTCAGCCCACAGATTTTCGATTGGATTGAGGTCCGGCGACTGAGATGGCCATGACATAACATAGATTTTGTTGTCACAGAACCATTTGTGTGTGGATCTTGAGGTATGTTTTGGGTCATTGTCTTGTTGGAAAGTCCACCTACGGCCAAGTCCCAGCCTTCTGGCAGAGGCAACTAGATTGTCAGCCAAAATTGACTGATACTTAGTGGAATTCATTATGCCATCAATCTTAACCAGTGTCCCTGGACCTCTGGAATTAAAACAGCCCCAAAACATTACTGACCACCATATTTCACCGTGGGTATGAGGTGCCTCTCCTTGTATGCATCTCTGTTTCGACGCCAAACATGCCGATGCTGTATCTGACCAAAACGTTCAATTTTGGTCTCATCTGACCAGAGCACCTTCTTCCAGTCATAATTTAGATGACGTTTGGCAAACTCCAAGCGCTTGCGTCTGTGTCTTGGGGTTAGAAAGGGCTTTCTTCTGGCAACCCTTCCAAAGAACCTGTGGTTGTGGAGGTGGCGTCTGATGGTGTTTTTTGAAACCTGGTGACCCCAAGACGCCACCAAGGCCTGCAATTCTTTCACAGTGATTCTTCAGGATTTTGTTGCTTCTCTCACCATCCTCCTCCCTATCATGGGGGGCAAATGCATTTGCGTCCTCTACCGATTAGGTTTTCAACTGTTCCATATCTTATAAATAAAAAATTGTATAATTGCCCTGACAGTGCTCAGTGGTATATTCAATCATTTGTGGCTCTTCTTGTAGCCATTACCAGATTTATGAAGGTCTACGACCACTAATCTTCTCCTTTCCCCCTTCTGATAACCAGGTGGCGAATCGCATCTCTGCATGTCTGGCAGACATATCAGTGTGGATGACGGATCACCACCTCAAGCTGAACCTCGGCAAGACGGAGCTGCTCTTCCTCCCGGGGAAGGACTGCCCGTTCCATGATCTCGCCATCACGGTTGACAACTCCGTTGTGTCCTCCTCCCAGAGTGCGAAGAGCCTTGGCGTGACCCTGGACAACACCCTGTCGTTCTCCGCTAACATCAAGGCGGTGACCCGATCCTGTAGGTTCATGCTCTACAACATTCGGAGAGTACGACCCTGCCTTACACAGGAAGCGGCACAGGTCCTAATCCAGGCACTTGTCATCTCCCGTCTGGATTACTGCAACTCGCTGTTGGCTGGGCTCCCTGCCTGTGCCATTAAACCCCTACAACTCATCCAGAATGCCGCAGCCCGTCTGGTGTTCAACCTTCCCAAGTTCTCCCACGTCACCCCGCTCCTCCGCACACTCCACTGGCTTCCAATTGAAGCTCGCATCTGCTACAAGACCATGGTGCTTGCCTACAGAGCTGTGAGGGGAACGGCACCTCCGTACCTTCAGGCTCTGATCAGTCCCTACACCCAAACGAGGGCATTGCGTTCATCCACATCTGGCCTGCTGGCCCCCCTATCTCTGCGGAAGCACAGTTCCCGCTCAGCCCAGTCAAAACTGTTCGCTGCTCTGGCACCCCAATGGTGGAACAAACTCCCTCACGACGCTAGGACAGCGGAGTCACTCACCACCATCCGGAGACACTTGAAACCCCACCTCTTTAAGGAATACCTGGGATAGGATAAAGTAATCCTTCTACCCCCCCTTACCCCCAAAAAACATATTGTAAAGTGGTTATCCCACTGGCTATAAGGTGAATGGACCAATTTGTAAGTCGCTCTGGATAAGAGCGTCTGCTAAATGACGTAAATGTAAATCTGTCTCATTTGACCTGCCAGTTCTTTTGTTTTCTTCATTGTGTTGGATGACAAAGGGATATTGCATGCATGTTACCTCATTTTTATACCCTAGTGAAACATAAAGTGATGTAATGGCTCAATATAGTTCCTTAAGACTTAGATAAACTTAAATAAGTGGAATTTAATTCCTGGTTTAATTTTGGTAGATGTTATTTACAATAATCTTGAAGGGCACCATTTATTGTGAAACCTTGATTTGGAGGACACAGATTTTTTATTAAATCAATAAAATGATTTTGGTGGGTTCCATTGGAACATTAATATAGTACAGTATTTCTCACATGTTGTTATTTTGAGTTTCTCTCTATAATTTTTTTTTTTTTTTAAAGTATTGTTTGTGCATTGCCAGTCAGGGGTGCCAGTAATTTTGGAGCCCACTGTTTGTGTGCCAACAATGGCCTTTCATATGTCAAACTTATTTCATGAAGTTCAGTTCAAAGTTCAACAAATCCAAACATTCTGTGGTCAATTATGACACAGCCTGCATCCCAAATGACACCCTATTCCCTACACATTGAACTACTTTTGACCAGACCCCTATGGACCCTGGTCAAAAGTAGTGCACTATATAGAGAGAAGAGGTTCTGAGCCACACCTGCTTTGTCTAGAACGGTAACAGAACACCTCGGCCTCCAGCCACCTCACTGCTTCTTCACACACGTACACAGCCTCCTGACCTTTTCTTCTGACAAAAGTGTCTTCCACTGCAGCACACTTACTGACACAAATACCCTCCATTCTCTATTGTGATATTGTTTCAGAGAGCAGGGTAGCGCAGGGCGTCGACCTGCATCAGTGGAGGGCTGAGGTGGGTCACCTTCCTGTGCCATTTCTCTTTGTTCCCCAGGGAGTCTAGGGAACCAGCCCAAGGCCCTTTGAAACCACCAGGTACTAAGGACTGGAGATATGGAGCTAAACTACCAACTCAATAACATGACGGAATAGGTAGCCTGTGATGTAGGCCAAAAAATTAAAAATGACCCAACAATCAAAGATGACCAGCTGTTGCTGTCATGTTTCCTTGTTTGGAAATCATACAATCCACAATCACTGGAATCAGAGACAAATGGGAAATTGAATTTATGTACCCTTATTCAGTGCATTTGAAGTTATAGACGATTACATTTACAGTGCCATTATTGCAGCTTTTGTGTAAAATGCACATTAAATCCAAATAAACTTGAAACTTGGATGCAAGTCCTGAAGAAAATCCAATACTTATATGCCCTTTGAGGTCATAAAAAGTTTAAAGATTGAAGTAGGGCTGGGCGATATGGCCCAAATATCATATCACAGTATTTAAAAAAAAATGTGGACAGTATGACAGTATTTTATGTCCGTGACACATGGTCCTTTCACTGTGTTGCGCAAAGTGTCAGATTTGAACTATCTTATTGAAACCCCTGGTCATAGGAAGTCCTCTAAATGATGCCATGTGAACCTGTTAAAATGTTATCACTCCCGTGATCTAAGCAAAGTGGAAGGCACTCCAGCGGTGAGGTCAGCGTTGACTGCTGCTCCAGTCACTACATCTTGTGGCTTTAACTTTGTGGAGGGGGGAGAAGAGGAGGTAGTTAGGGTTTCGGATGAGGTCTTACAAGGTCGGTTGAAAAATTCCCAGACTTTGCAAAACCTTGGGGTTTTGGTAGATCATTTAGACTCTGAGAAACGTGAGAAATTGGTAGCTCATTAGAAGCTACCCTGTTTTGTTTTCTGACACTATCAAAAACCCATTTAATTGAGCATGACATAGATATCGGAGATGCTAAGCCTATTAAACAGAGATTTTATCGTATATCTCAGGAGAAGAGACTGCAGTTGGAAACAGAGGTGCAGTATATGTTGGACAATGGTTTTGCGGAGCCATGTTGTTCAAATTGGGCTTCACCCTGTCTTCTGGTCAAGAAGTCTGATTCCACTTTTAGACCTTGCACTGATTATAGAAAAGTTAACAATGTTACTAAAGCAGACCTTTACCCTCTTCCTAGGATGGAGGACTGTATTGAACAAGTTGGGTCGGCAAAGTATGTTAGCAAATTTGATCTCTTAAAGGGATATTGGCAAGTACCCCTTACCAAAAGAGCTTGTGAGATTGCTGCCTTTATAACTCCATCTGGTTTGTTCTCTTATACAGTGATGCCTTTCGGCTTGCGGAATGCTCCAGCCACCTTCCAGAGGCTGATGAATCGGGTGGTCTCAGGTCTGGAAGGGTGTGCCGTGTATTTGGATGACGTGATCGTATACTCAGACTCTTGGGAGGAGCATGTCTGTAGAGTGCAAGCCCTGTTCGAAAGACTGGGGTGGGCCAGGTTGACTATCAATTTGGCAAAGTGTGAGTTTGCTAAAGCTACAGTCACATACCTAGGCAAGGTTGTGGGTCAGGGTGTTGTCTGTCCTGTGGAAGCCAAGGTTCAGGCTGTGAAGCAGTTCCCACATCCCTCCACAAAGAAAGAACTGATGCGCTTCCTGGGAATGGCGGGGTACTACCGTGCTTTCTGTAAAAACGTTTTGGTAGTAGTGTCCCCCCTGACCAATCTGTTGAAGGCCAAGGCTGAATTTATCTGGTCCACCCAGTGTCAAGAGGCATTTGATGCAGTTAAGGCTATTTTGTGTTTGGCACCCGTGTTGGCAGCACCAAATTTTGGGAAACCTTTCAAATTGCAGGTAGATGCCAGTCAAATTGGGTGCTGGGGCTGTGCTTCTCCAGGAAAATGACGACAATGTTGAGTGTCCAGTCAGTGTCTTTTCCCGGAAATGTAATAAGTATCAGCAAAACTATTCTGTAATTGAAAAGGAGGCTTTAGGTCTCATTTGGGCTTTACCGCACTTCGAGGTCTATGTTGGTTTTTGTTTAACCCCTGTAACTGTGTTTACTGACCACAACCCACTTATTTTTCTGAAGTCCCTGCAAAATCCAAACCAGCGCCTGATGCGTTGGGCTTTGTTCTTGCAACCATTCAACCTCGATATTAGACATATTAGTGGTAAGGATAATATCATTGCTTATGCTCTGTCCCGTGCTCCTTTAGCCTAGTTTGTATTTTCTCTCTGCTGACCCCTGCGGGCTGTCTGCGCCTTTTTTCTCTTAAATTGCTCCCCAGGTACCAGGGCTGCTGAGTTTGAGGACAGACATTCAGCTAGGGGACACGGGGCTACTGTTGGAAGCCGGGACTGGGTATCCGTTTTTTTTTTTTGGGAGGAATTTTGGATTGTTTTAAATATGTTGGGTCGTAATTTGGGTTGAGGGTGGGACCCTCATTTTAAGGAGGGGGTGTCACGGCCCCTCCTCTGCAGTGCAGGGGCGGTTCCTCCTGCAGGCAGAGGAGGGTCGTTAGTGATTGGAGTTGGTGTGATTGGAGCCACCTGGGCTCAGGGTATTTAAAACTGCTTCACTAACCCCCCTCTCTCTCTCTCCCTGCTCCTCCAGGTATGATCCTGTTTGGTTTGTTCCTTTGTAGGTTTACCTAGTTTCCACTCAGTCATGTTCACACACACACAGATTCATGCATCCATGCACCTTACCTACACTCTACATTATGACATTTCCACACCTCTTTCTTTGTTTAAAGTTAATAGTTTTTGGTTTACAATAAAGAACCTTTTGATTGGCCTATACCTGTTGTTCATGTCCCCTCATTTTTGCCACAGGCTATGAGCCGGCCTGTGACACATGACAACGAATGAAAACGCCAGGGAAGAGTTATTGTTGACAAGTGTTTCCTAGGGGACCCTATAATCTTTGGCTACATTGAATGTTCTCTTAGCTACTTCATGTAGCTAACATATTCATGCTTCGTGTATTCCTCTTTGATATAGACAATACTGTTGCACAAACAATATGCTGATTTAGGTCTAAACCATCACTGGTATTATCAGGCTGTATAGCTAATTACATTTGCTCTGACTGAGTACATTTATTAGCTAGCTAGAGATTAGCATTAGCGGCTAACAAGATTTAGGCCCAACTTGCTAAGAAAAGACAAACTAGGTGTTCGCAGATGTAAGAAAACACAAACGAATAGTGTAATTATAGAACGCTAGTGGATTTAAATTAAGAAGCAAAGTGAAAACAGCATCGTTGTCATCAACATTGTTGCATGTGCTGCATTGACCATGCAGACTGAACACAAGTGTCTCGTGGTGGAGGAAGAACAAACGCGCGCCTTGAGTGACAGGGGGCGGGGCTAGGTCTGTGTGGAAAGCGGCATGGAGAGAGTAGAGAGAGATGACTCAAGTAGGGAAGTAAACTATAAAAATGGACGTTACACACGGCGTATCCCATTTAACAAACCAAACATTCAAATACCGTTATAGAAGGTAAAGTAAAAACCCAAACCGGTCCATGCATCAATACCGGTATATCGTAAAATACGGTATAATGCCCAGCCCTATAATAAAGCTGAAGAAATATGTAGCTTAGGTCCCTAACGAACCTGAATGATCCACCTTCTAAGTCAAGAAGAGTCTCAAACTCTCACTAAATATTATAACCTGGAAATGTCCATCTAAATAAATCAAATATGTAAAAGACTGCACTTTATTTAGGAACATTTTTACCCATTGCTTATGATAGCATCCATCAGCACTTTCAGTGTTTTAGTGAAGCTCCCATTCCGACAGGGTAGAGTTTAGGCCTATGTTTCCGCTTCAATTTAAACAGAGCGTCGTCGTGGCGATGTGAAGTTAAGATAAATCTAAGATAAATCTTGAGGAAGATCAAACTGTGCTTGACCTCAAGAGGCTCCAGGACTGACATGGCGGAAGCACTCTCCAGTGAGTGAGTGTGAGAGTGAGTGTGAGAGTGGTTGTGACATTGTATTAACATGTGGTTACATAGTACCTTAGTAATTGTATTTTAATGTAAAGTGGTACCCATGAGGATTGTTTAACATGATTTTGCATGAGTTTCATTCATGACTGTCAATGAGCTGCAGGCTATTTGTTAGGCCCTAGGCCTAGATCATGATAATCACAAGGTAAAAGAGAAGACTGTAATAAACTGTTCAGTTCCTCTCTGGCTGTTTGCTTTCCTCATTGTTCCTGCTCACTGGCAAACTTTGTATGCTGAACATGCTGTTATAGGAACAAGAACAGGAGAACAGGGGTAGGGGGAGCTCTGCAATACAGGAGAACAGGGGTAGGGGGAGCTCTGCAATACAGGAGAACAGGGGTAGGGGGAGCTCTGCAATACAGGAGAACAGGGGTAGGGGGAGCTCTGCAATACAGGAGAACAGGGGTAGGGGGAGCTCTGCAATACAAGAGAACAGGGGTAGGGGGGGGGCTCTGCAATACACCAGCCAGTAACACACAAGGACACACAAACCTTTAGAGCCATCCTACTACAACTTCAGGCTTTATAACATGTTTTAGAAGCAAAGTCAACTCACCATATGCAAGACAGACTGGAGAGGTCAGGGGTTAGGCTAGTTAGGACTTTATGGCCCAAATCCTAATCCACAGATCACATGCTTCATACAATAGCCATGAATAACCATCTAAAACTACAAAGGCTATCTATGAGGCGGTCACATATCACTGTCTGGCAAAACAGTATTATGACTCAGGCCTAATTAGATTTCAGTGATTTTGTCATTTATCTAACACTTTAATTACTTTGATCTTACCATTAATTAGATCTACATTAATCTCTCGTGAGCTTTGCCTAATGCTCACAAATGCACCATAAAGCTTGGACCTGCAGACAGACATGAGACTCGATTGAGGAGAGGGAGTCTGGAGTCACATGAGACTAACAGTGCTTCTTGGAAAAACATATTGGAATTCAAACTGACCAGCTCCACAATCTGCAGCACATTCATTTTTCAGCACTTCCTTTATCCAAGCCCCCTGCAGGGCACTTCCACAATGAGAGGAGTGGCAGCTAGCTATAGCTTTAGGACTGGATAGGCTGACTGCCACTTTGCCAAAAACAGTCTGGGAACATTGTCCTCTGTGCTGTGTTCACCTCCTGAGGCTGTCTCCCTGCCTGCCTGCCTGTTTGCCTGTCCACATGCCAGCCTGTTTGCCTGTCCACATGCCTGCCTGTTTGCCTGTCCACATGCCTGCCTGTTTGCCTGTCCACATGCCTGCCTGTTTGCCTGTCCACATGCCTGCCTGTTTGCCTGTCCACATGCCTGCCTGTTTGCCTGTCCACATGCCTGCCTGTTTGCCTGTCCACATGCCTGCCTGTTTGCCTGTCCACATGCCTGCCTGTTTGCCTGTCCACATGCCTGCCTGTTTGCCTGTCCACATGCCTGCCTGTTTGCCTGGAAAGCAAAGCTACACCACCAGCCAAGAACACAGCAACATAACATGTACCGTCCAGCAGCATTATCATATCGCAAATCATTAACCCCAACAAGGTCAGCGTTGCCCTGGGCTTCCGTTTGCCTAGTGTGAAACAAACATATGGAGCGAGAAAGAGAAAGAGGCTAGAGAGAGAGAGATGGGCAGAGAGGTAGTAGAGGTAGAGAGAGAGAGAGATGGGCAGAGAGGTAGTAGAGGTAGAGAGAGAGATGGGCAGAGAGGTAGTAGAGGTAGAGAGAGAGATGGGCAGAGAGGTAGTAGAGGTAGAGAGAGAGAGATGGGCAGAGAGGTAGTAGAGGTAGAGAGAGAGAGATGGGCAGAGAGGTAGTAGAGGTAGAGAGAGAGATGGGCAGAGAGGTAGTAGAGGTAGAGAGAGAGAGAGATGGGCAGAGAGGTAGTAGAGGCAGAGAGAGAGAGAGATGGGCAGAGAGGTAGTAGAGGTAGAGAGAGAGAGATGGGCAGAGAGGTAGTAGAGGTAGAGAGCTGCAGCAATGAAATAAACCTGGCAGAGGATTGTTACATTAGTGGCTTAATTTTCATATTCCAGCTGAGAACGATAAGTTAAAGTTGTTTTTGACAAAAATTAAAACGTGTCAGTTTGTCACTTTCACAAGGTTGTAGTAATAACATGTTCAACTACTTAAGACATTGGCTCAAATCTAGGTTGCGCCTTTAGGATTTCAAGAAAATGAACAACTATGGAATAATTTTTCACTTCTCAAACCCCGGCCTGGTCTGCTTGGTCTGTTCCCGGAAGTCTTGCGATGTTGCGCCTCTGGGTTTAGAAACTCTGTGGTAGTACTGTAAGAGATTTGCTGGCTACATTTTACAGTGATCGCATAAAGTATTTTCATAAGACAAACATGGCTCTGAATAATATGGTGTAAAGTTACTCCTTGGCTGTTTGACATCTTGCTGATACTGCCTGCAAAAAATCATGGTTATGAAATTGGGACGAGAAGGCAAAACCACACTGCTTAGGCCTTAGCCTGCTACAGTACACCTGCAAATACTTAGCTAGATGAATCAAAATAGAGGCTTACTGGCAATGGCAATTATGATGTTCTATCACAAAAACATGATTACAAGATTCAGGATTCTCCCTCAAAGTCTCTCCTAAAGGACTGCATGACAGGAAGAAATCAACAGTATGGAAGGTTGAAGTTTTATACATCTGGAAATCACAAACATAGCTCCCCAGCATCCCACACTACTCCCCAGATGTCACGTTGGTATTGACCCCGTTTCTCTCCCCCTCACATGGTTACAGTAAATGGGAGCTATTCTGTTTGTGGGACTCAAGCCAACTTCATTTCCTGTGTCCAGACAGAGCAGAGCCCCAAGACCTTCACATTGCACTGAGAAAACGCGCGCACAAGCGCGTGCACACACCCCCTCCCCGTCACCCTTCAGCAGTGTTGTTTCTGTGCTACGTGACTACAAGGACCTGAAGCAGGCCAGACAAACAAACCATGGAGAACAAACTGTGATGTTGATAAGAACGTGTTGTACATTGGTTCATGTGCTGACTGACTTGATACATCGGTTTACAGATTGGGCCTTTTCACACGCCACGCCGGCTGAGATCATTCTCTCACAGCAGCGTGTGCATGGGAGGACAGGATCAGATACAGAACCAGCAGTCAACTTTACATCACAACCCCATAGACCAGTCATCCTCAAGGCCTAGTCCTTAACAAACACATACTTCATAGGTTATTACTGTCCCCCAATAACTTCTAAATACCTGGGCCCGGTTTCCCGATAGTGATGGAACTTATGCTTAGGTTTTAACGATGCATCTTTCTTACAACGGCCAAAGATGTAACATGCGTTTCCCAAAACACCACGCAGAGAGCGAATGGTCGCTACGTGCGTCATTGGAGCATGTGTGGATACTGATAGGCTCGAAAGAATGAGAGCACTGCTCTCGGATCAGCTTTCTCCTTTCAACTCTTTCCTTAACATTATAATTATTTCATAATACTGACGACGGGTCAGCTCCTAGAGAGATATTACCGCATACGGCTGCAAATATTCTGGCGGCTTATTCTAATGCTTACCCAATAAAAATGCGTACATGTTAGGCTACACATCATGAAATATATTGAGACAAATTACAGCCAGTAGCCTACAAGTTGCAAAATAGAACTCAATTGATTGAACATGAAACATATTTCAATATGATTGAAATAGCCCTATAGCCCACTGTTTATATTTTAAATGCAGTCATCTCGGCTTTCATTTGAAGGATATTTTTGTATACATCGCTTGTTTGTATCAACTGCAAATACATTGGAAATGTTGTATTTGCAGTAAACTTTGGTCTGAATTTATCGGTGGCCACAGAGAGGCGGATAAACCATGTGATTCTATGTTTAGCTGAGATGTGTATAAAGTGGCAGAGCAGAGCAGAAAAGCTTCTAAAGACACACTTAGCTGTTCTTAGCTGTTAGATTACCAGCGTTATCAAGTGCAACGTTAATAACGATGGTTTTGGGAAACAGCTCGGAGATTTAACGATGTTCCTACGAAGGTTCTAACGATGAGCTTAGCCTTAAGATGCTTTTATGAAACCGGGAAATGGAAATATGTAATAAAGTGCTAACGAACCCCCTAGTCCTGCTCTACAAGGCGAATGCGAGTCGTAATCACTCAGTCAGATTGTGCAAGGAAATCCAGGCTACTCTATATGGTTTGTACTGTACCACTCTGAACATCAGGAATGCTTGCAGCTGAAAGCTTATGTAATTCTACATCATGGCTCTGGTTCTGAACCAGCTGTGCTTCGTGCCAAAATAAATTATTAAACTACAAAAGCGCAATTCCACGATAATGCCAAACAAAAAACATTGATTTCAAAGTTTAACAAACCATACAACTATATGCACAAGGACTAGCCTACTTTTAAGAATTTACACTGAACATTTTTCAAAAACACATTAACTGGAAGAACTGTGCAGATGCAAAGTTTGGTAACAGAATTTCTGTAAAATCTCCATCAGTTTTTAATGTGATCACGTTTTTCAAAATCTCTTAAAGGAAAATCCACTCAAAAGATCTTGGTATTTTTTTTTTCATTAGTCAGTAGTCAAGTTTTCAAGATATTGGACTTTCAAGAAGCAAACTGTCACCGACTATATCATCATGATGCTGCTATCCAAAGTGAAACCAACTTTGCCACAGTTGCACACCAGCGGCCTGAAGCTAATTGGCTAAATAATTTGGCTAATTCTTCCCAACTGCGAACACACATCAAACCACACCCCGAAACCAACTCACGTTTGAATTCAGTCATGGCCGCTAGCATTTATTAATGAACCAAATCTCAAATGAGGCCAATACTTTCTGGTAGAACCCTTTACCATCTGTTTGACAAGAAATCTAAGTGTTTGCTTATTCCTAATTTTAAGGATGGAGAATGGTTGAAAAATGTATATATGCCTTCATTTCTCAAAAATATAGACTTGACACCCAATTTGACATGCTCCTATGAACTTCACATGTTGATGCTAATGAGTCTTTTACATGGAAATGACCAAAAATAGATAGAAAGTGCATGACTAATTCAATCAAAATATGGCATGCCTTTGAAATTAACGCCATGAAATGTCTTTAAAAGGCTTCCGAGTTGTTTTATTTTACATGTCCCTAATTCTTCAGGCATGAGTCATTCAGTCGGGGGCCTTCTCCTAGAATAATAACAGAGTATTTCTGACATGCAGGCCGGTCTGTTCTTTTTCCTTAACTCTCTCCTGTAGTTTTAGAGGTATCAGCTACTGGCAACTCTTTCACAAGTCTGGTAGAAATGTAGTCAATGCTCTCAATGCAGACACGCATCCTGTGATAGTGTACTTAGTGGAGCCACCTGTGTTAGTTCTGCAAACACTCACTTATCAGCCCAGGTGTGGCACACCCACCTGAATGACGTCATCTACAAAAACACAGGCCACGTCCCAAATGCCACCCTATTCCCTATATAGTGCACTACTTTTGACCAGGGCCCATAGGGCTCTGGTCAAAGGTATTGCACTATGTAGGGTATCGGGTGGCATTTGGGATGCACACACACACACACACACACACACACACACCACGAAGCATGTGACCCCAAGCCAGATAGGTAGCTAGTTTGCTCAAGGTGGAATGTCTGTGCCCTACTTTTTAATATGTAAGATAAAAACCAACACAGCGGGAGAGAGTAAAGGGCCCCTAGCCACTGTATAGCTAGCATATACTTCTACCAACTGGTTTTCACTAAATGTGATCTTATGTTGTGATGTCTATTGCTGGTCCTATATCTTAGTTTCAAGTTCTATTGTTTTAGTCCTTGTTGCATTCTTTACTATGCTGTGTATCTTGTAAAGTACTAGGCCACTAGCTACCTTTTCATTCTTGGTTAGTGTTTTTTGCCCTTATTTATTGAAGCCTTTTTTTAATGGTTACTCACAATGTAGAGATTTGTGATGTATGTCAATTAAAATAACTCTACAAATGAAATGTATTATTATTTATATGGTATAGGCTGGCCTCTGAAGAGATGACAGACCTCCCCTGTGCAATACCTGGATTCAGAGAAGCACGTTAGCACAGGTGAGAATACCAGACACCAGTTCTGTCTGTCTGTCTATGGCCCCAAATACTGTCTATGTGTCCGGCTGGCCTCTCAGGAGACTGCAGACCTCCTTATTGCAATTCCTGGTTTTCAAGGAAGCACGTAACTACACAAAGCAAAACCTTTATCTTGTACATGTAAAAACACTTTGTGAACGTTTCCTCATACAGGCATCTAACATTAACATAAATGTCATCTAAGTTACTTCAAGGATGGGCCTCTCAGATGTACAGTAACCTGTAACACACTGAATACCAGACATGAGTTCTAAGTCCTGTTTCTCCTGTATGAATAGAATATGTACAACGTGCTTTATCTGGAAGTGCTGAATCTCTAAGTCTATCTCGTTTATCAATATTATGCAAATGCATTGGCTATTTATACACACATTTGTTGGCTGAGTTTTTTTCTCTCCCACATCTATTCATGAACAGAACATGTTGGGAAATATAGTTATTGAAAAGCAGGCTGAGTAGAGGGATTGTTACTGCAACTTCTAACCTGTTTAAAGGTGATGTGGACAGTATTTAAAAACACAACCTAAATACACAGCGAAATTAAAGCATATAGGAGGTATGTTTACTCATTGCCTGGAAAACCAACGTTGAATTGCATAGAATTCTATGAAATGGGCGTTTGAATCAGGAAAGTTTCCTTTCACGACCTCTACAAGCTAGAGTGTTTAATAAAATGATATGTGGAGGTCGTGAGAGGAAACTTTCCTGATTCAAACGCTAATTTCTGCCCGACGTAGAATTCAACGAAATTCAACGTCGGGTCCAGGCAAGTTTACTCATTGCATGTTTATAATGTGTCCCATGAGGGGGCGTATGGGACAAGTAACATTGGAAAGGAGATAGGCCTATTGATTTAACTACTATAAAACAGTAGGCTACTTTGCTGATATGTCCCAGCCTCCAGGGATTGAAAAATAAAGCCTATATTGGGAACACGTCTAGTCTCCCACCTGAAATGTTTTGCCTTCTATCCTAAATTACTTATCCAAAGGCTATTCGTAACATAGCCTACACTGCCTGACATGCTATGTAATTACATGTTGTGCCTTACATTACCCATGTTAACTTCCACTTGATATAAAAGTCGCAAATTTGTTTCCCAAAAATTACTTGGGATAAAAACGATGAGGATTGAAATCGGTGACAAGTGAGGTCCATGTGAATTGCATCAGGCAAAGTGCGCCACAGTAAAAGTTTGGCATCAGATTTTTAAATATCCTCGTATGTTGTTTCCATAAAAACATAAACACTTACCATTGTGATGCGGGTTGGAAAGGAGTTTGAAGCGTTGAAAAGCAGCTCCGTTGAAATGGAATCTGACAAACTTTGCCGAACTTCATTTACGAAGAAAAACTAGTCTTCCGCTTCCGGAGTGAATAAAGTAACATGACAAGGGCGGGCAGCGAGTATGTCTTCATAACTAGGATGAGATGACGTCTTCCACAAGGATATTCTGTGACCTGCTGGTGGCATACGCGTAGTGCAAACATCAGTGAAATACTGTAGGCGCCTAGTAATAGTAAATTACAGTATTAGTGAAACATTTGATTGTATTTGAACTTCCTCGGAGCAGGTCCTGACAATATAATAGATAGAATAGGCCTAGAGTAGATAGAATAGAATGGAATAACTTTATATTCCCCAGATTGTAGGATCCATTTTGTCCTACGTATGTTGTTGTTTTGTTTTGTAGACTATAGTTAGTCTGTCTTTGTATATTCTACTTAATTTGTACACTAGACACAGGGATTTTCAAACCTCTCCCCTGGGGGCCACCAGCCATTCCATGAATTTGAACTATTTCAGATTAAATTAGTCAACTAATCATGATTTTACCTATTCCTGATTCAACTTGTCAACTACTCATCAAGCCCTTGCATAGATAAATCCGGTGAGCTAGTTCAGAGCAACAACACAATTGTGAAACGTTGGGGGTCCAGAGGAGAGGTTTGAAAACTGCATTAGAGGGCACTATATGTTGGGTCATGGGTCACTGGTCACGTGAATTTAGGCGTTTGGCACACAGGTGACCTGGAAGTAGGGAAGCAGTTTTTTGTTTGTTCAGAAATTCAGAATCAAAATGTAATTTCTTATCGTCCGTGCTCACCGTTTACACCTTGTAACTATGATATGCATGTTTTCATATTTTCTGCTAATAAATTGGCAAATGTATGGACATTTGAAATCCCACCTGCCCTAATGGCTATTTCACCCCAAGGCTCGATCCTAGGCCCCACGCTCTTCTCAATTTACATCAACAACATAGCTCAGGCAGTAAGAAGCTCTCTCATCCATTTATATGCAGATGATACAGTCTTATACACAGCTGGCCCCTTCCCGGATTTTGTGTTAAACGCTCTACAGCAAAGCTTTCTTAGTGTCCAACAAGCTTTCTCTGCCCTTAATCTTGTTCTGAACACCTCCAAAACAAAGGTCATGTGGTTTGGTAAGAAGAATGCCCCTCTCCCAACTGCCGTGATTACTACCTCTGAGGGTTTAGAGCTTGGGGTAGTCA
Source organism: Coregonus clupeaformis (assembly GCF_020615455.1). Lineage (NCBI taxonomy): Eukaryota > Metazoa > Chordata > Actinopteri > Salmoniformes > Salmonidae > Coregonus > Coregonus clupeaformis. The sequence goes on along the minus strand of NC_059231.1, from coordinate 20,942,278 downwards.
CCTCATACAAGTACTTGGGAGTATGGCTAGACGGTACACTGTCCTTCTCTCTGCACATATCAAAGCTGCAGGCTAAGGTTAAATCTAGACTTGGTTTCCTCTATCGTAATCGCTCCTCTTTCACCCCAGCTGCCAAACTAACCCTGATTCAGATGACCATCCTACCCATGCTAGATTACGGAGACGTAATTTATAGATCGGCAGGTAAGGGTGCTCTCGAGCGGCTAGATGTTCTTTACCATTCGGCCATCAGATTTGCCACCAATGCTCCTTATAGAACACATCACTGCACTCTATACTCCTCTGTAAACTGGTCATCTCTGTATACCCTTCGCAAGACCCACTGGTTGATGCTTATTTATAAAACCCTCTTAGGCCTCACTCCCCCTATCTGAGATACCTACTGCATCCCTCATCCTCCACATACAACACCTGTTCTGCCAGTCACATTCTGTTAAAGGTCCCCAAAGCACACACATCCCTGGGTCGCTCCTCTTTTCAGTTTGCTGCAGCTAACGACTGGAACGAGCTGCAAAAAACACTCAAACTGGACAGTTTTATCTCCATCTCTTCATTCAAAGACTCAATCATGGACACTCTTACTGACAGTTGTGGTTGCTTCGCGTGATGTATTGCCTTCTTGCCTTTGTGCTGTTGTCTGCCCAATAATGTTTGTACCATGTTTTTGGCTGCTACCATGTTGTGCTGCTGCCATGTTGTGTTGCTACCAAGTTGTTGTCATGTGGTGTTGCTACCATGATGTGTTGTCATGTGTTGCTGCCATGCTATGTTGTTGTCTTAGGTCTCTCTTTATGTAGTGTTGTGGTGTCTCTCTTGTTGTGATGTGTGTTTTGTCCTATATTTTTATTTTTAATCCCGGCCCCTTCCCCGCAGGAGGCCTTTTGCCTTTTGGTAGGCCGTCATTGTAAATAAGAGTTTGTTCTTAACTGTCTTGCCTAGTTAAATAAAGGTTAAATAAATAAAACATATATCAGGAACTTTTGACTAGGTAAGCCACTTTTGACTAGGTTAGGCCTACTCTATTGCAGAAGCTTTTTTACTTTTTTAGGTGTTCATCGTTTTAACAACTGTGAAAGTACAACTTTATGGCAAAGTTGAAAGATTAAAAGTATAATATAAGCTCCTCTGCTGCCGCCGACGTAATGTTTCATATCCACCACAAGACGACGCCATTGTATCTCCTTATGCAACCGCAGCATCCTTCCAAAAAAAGAAAACCTTTAGGAAGGAAAGAACATGTATTGCTCTGTTGTGCGAAATACATACATCTGACAGTGTGCCTGTGCGCGTGTCAGTAACTGTGACGTCACGGTTTCCCTCACCCGCGCCAAACTAAAATCTTATGGACCCATATTATGCGTTTCCGTCCTTAACGAATAAACAATGACATTTCATAATTTCATCACATATTCGAGTGGCACCTGTGTTTCTTAACTACAAAAACAAAAGTTACGATGACCTTTTATTGTCTTATTCGAAGAACGTAGTAAAACAGATCGGGAAAGATGTAATTATGATATATGGGTGACTGTTATCTGTGTTTTAATAGAACAACAAGACATACAATTAAAGTTTCCAACATTTTACAACATTGATTCCCTGAACATTATTATTGCCTTAGGAAGAGGTGCGTTATTGCCTTAAAATAATTGATTTCTAAAAAAATTCCCCAAACGTTTATTGGACATCATTCTGAGTCCCCTACAAATTCCAATAGTTTTATACTATTTTAATTTGTATTATTAATAGCCTAGTACGTTTTATTATATTACAACTGTGTAGGCCTAATATGCTAATATTTCTATTACGACATAGTAATAATACTAACATTATTATGATGATTATTTATTGTTATTATTAGGATATTGGTGTTATTATTAATATAATACATTTCCCTAATAAGCTATATAGGTAATGTGCACTCCATAGGGGGTTCAGGCAGGCACGTTCATGCAGCAGTTGGTCACCTGCAATATGAAACCCCCGGAAGTGTTCTTAGCATATTATTGAAACCAAAATCCATCCCGCCACAGCTGGGTCCCGAGCCAGAATATTACTGCATGCATCCCAAATGGAACCCTATTCCCTACATAGTGCACTACTTTTGACCAAAGCCCTATATGCTCACTGGTCACAAATAGTGCACTAAATAGGGAATAGGGTGTCATTTGGGACATATTCACTGTCTGCACCTTCCAGCGTGATTTATTACACGCCAATACCAAACAACTAATCAGTGGTCTAACTAATTAATGCACATTTGCATTTTTGCATAAGCAATTAGTGCGATGAAAGTGCAATGAAATGCTAAGAGGAATTAATTCAATCTAAGCGTCTATTCAAGCAGAAGGGCATTGGTGGAAGACTTGGAGTAGGGACTCAGGATGGTTTCCCTGCTCTGAGACAAGGCCGGGCGGGGTTCTGATTAGTGAATGGAAGGTCAGATCCTCATGTTCAAATAGCTACAATGGGTTTAGGTTATGTTTGCAACCAAACACCGAGTTGAACACAATGCGTGTTCTCTCTGGTGAGACGGAATAAGGATTCGTTAAGCTATGCTATGAGATCACTAGGAAAACGGCTTCTTGACGGATTTTGACACAATATAAACTTGGTTTATATTTTTGCATTTAATATTTGGTTTTAAGAGCAAACAATGAAGTATCATATTATTGAGCACATAATACATTAATAATATTTGCAAAAAAGACAACACTATTACAATATGGCTATAATATGAAGGAATTGGTTGAATTAGCACAAGCTTTTATTTGTGTCTGAAAACGCTTGGCAAATTTGTTTAGCTAAGCTTTATGTTTAACAGATAGCCTGGTCTTACTTAGGGCCGGAAAAAATGGCCTTTTCTAAAATAATATCCTGCAATTCTACGTAATTTTACATGACTGTAGACATTTCAATAATATATTTTTTATACCACACAAAATAACAAGCTGCTCTGACATTGACATACTGAGATCAATAAAACGAACGACCCATGTCTTCGATGCAACCAATAGCATAGGCCAATGAAAAGAGTGGCTACACAGATCTTAGGCCTACAATATGAGGAGGAGATAATCGTCCACCAACTTTCCAGTGGCACTCACTTATTATACACATTTTTTTTTCCCGCAATTGTATTTTGAAATACTGCAAAATACCTTTTAGCTGCTGACTGCTGTTCATTGACAGCCACATTGACAGAAGCAACAACTCAACAATCAGCTGTTTGATATTTGCAGCGCGGACTGACCAATTGCGCGATTCCCAACTGTATGCCTATGCGCTCATAAAGTGACAAAACACGATCTACAGCAATACATTTTTAAAATAAGCTATTAATCCTCTGTGGCTAAATTATGCTCTCTGGTGTAGTATTTTCAATTATTTCATTTATTTCTGTAGAGACAGGAGTAATGATATAATTTGGCAAAAGTATTTAAATTTATCTGCAGCACTTACAGCGCTGCTTCCTGCGGTGCTATTTTTTCTTCCATGCGCTGTGCTCTCCCTAAGGCCAAATAATCAACACTTCTTATTATTAATTCAATGGATTGTGGCCAGTAACCCAATATGAGATTATTGTGTAGGTAGGCCTATTGTTACAATAATATTTAAAGTAATCTATCAGCAAGTAGCCTAGCCTACAATTACAAGAGAATACATTCAGTAAATCAATGAAGCCAATAGGCTAGTGGTTTCAGCTAGATTGTTTTTGAAACGATGTAGGCCTTATGACCTTTTTAACCAATAAGAAAATATGTCAAATGACTTGAATAGCCTATAGGAAATGTGTAAAATGGGTATTCGCATCAGTAGACTAAGTGACCGAAATGCATCTGAAAAGTATTGGAAAGTTCAGGAAAACATCAGGGAAGCTCATCAGGTAGGCTATAGGCCTAATGTGTGTAGAGAAGATCTGCATTGCTTTCAGCTGCTAGACTAATGATCATCAGCACTCACCTCCACTTAGCTAACATTTCCCAGCATAATTGTAACTAAATATCCAAATGGAGATTCAGTGAAAACAAAAATCTGACCAAGGCTTGTCTCAAAGCAGCAATGATGCTGTCCCAATCAAAACGGAGCTGGAATTATCAGTTGACCACATATCATGGCAATTGCTTTACATTTATAATAACCAGTGGTGTAGTTCTATCTTTTTAGGTAGCCTACCAGAGCACAATTTTGTATTATTATTACATCATAATTTCTGAATGAAAGTTGGTACCTACATGTAGCCTATTGTAGGCTATACAATCATTGTAGAATAAACATACAATAGGCCTACATCATCCAAATTGCACGATTCCCTATGTCTACACATAAGTGGCTCAATGAAAATGTTATATTTTTAAAATCCTAAATCACCAAATTAGGCCTACCTCATTATAAATTAGGCCGCCATCACTGTCAATCGTGAATGATCATTCTTCACGTTTTACAGGTGAAATGCTGCATGCATGCCAACCATTTGATCTCAATCAGTTTTATGTGAATATGCATTTCGATCTTCTTGAATTATGTAGGCTAAGTAGCCTAACTAATGTTTAATCCAATTTTAGAACAGATGGAGTTAAACACAGCCACCTGTATTTTTTTTAATTCAAAGCATTTTTTAAGCCTATGGCACCTGCTGTTGAGTTCTGTCCACATGAGAAAAAAATGCAACATTTCAGCACAATCATCCTAAATTGTCATAAGAAATTACCTGGTGTTTTTGGTATAAGAGTAGCCTAACATTATCTATGCTATTATATTCGGTTTGTTATGTAGAATACTAATTAATCATTAAGTGATCTTGCAAGACATAGCACCATTCTGAGAAATGGCGGAGCGTGGAAGTGGCACTGCACCCCTGATTATAATCGTTGGGTGACTTCGTGAGTTTCAGCTCTAACCACAGCTTAAGCTGCGCATTCAGTTGACCGCATTTTTAGCGGATTCAAATAACCAACAGGGGGACAGGACCGAGTTTGGGAAACCCTGCTTTGAGTGCTGTGGGCGGTGTTGAAAATCTCAACCGTCTGCTACCACAGTTTACATGGTAACATAAATATTTAGTCTGGGAAACTGTAGAATGGACCTTGTTCTAGCAGGGTACTTTCGACCAACACAACTTGACCTGGTTTTATGAAAGGATCAAGATAAGGTGTTCCCTGCTTCTCTCTCAGGCAGTACTTCGAGGCGACCAGGTTCTGTGGCCACTTCAATGTTACCTAGCTATCACCAAGCGGGCCCGTGCTCTGCGCTGCTGCTCAGCTGGGCCATTTTAACAGACGCTGTTAAATATAGACCCACGCGGATGATTCAGAGCAGAGCAAAGTGTGAACTTGGGGTGTTTTTCTTGGGGTGTCAGACACTATATAATTGAAATGTAGAAAAATAACTTTAGGCATTTTGATGGATATTGTTGCCACCCATAGCATTGAACGCAAGGGAAGCCAGAGCATTTGGCCTCCCTTGATATATATTTTTTAAATAACATAATAGCCAATCAGCATTGACCTAAAGTGAGTGAGCTCAACTGTGAATGGTCCTGGTGTACCAGTTTGGATTTGGCCTCACTCCTATCAAATCGCATTGAGAGCATATGTCATTGACAGAAAACACTTGAATTGTTGCATCTTGTTGTCCTCCAAGTCTAGCTGGCTAGCTAAAATTGTCCCTTTCCTAAATTCGCCATGGATGGAAATAGGGATTTGGACTTAATTCTCTGTACTGGACAATGATTTCACTGGACAGAGGTTGCTCTCTGGTTTTGTGATGAAACAAAGGTGTGGTTGAATTTATTCTGCCACTGTGTCTTCTTATTGTCTCGGCCTTTAGGCCTATATCACAGTCGCAAGGCATATGAACTAACAGGTCATAGAGCAAACAACTCAATTATCACAACACATATGTTATAAAATGGCTTTTATGTCTGGCTTCCCCAGTGATTTTACCCACGCACCGTTACTGCAACAATGTCATACTCTTTTGAACCAGACAGCATCAGAAAGATGGCCTACGCATACAGAGACAGAGGGGCGTTGTTTCGCTCGCTCTGATGCTTTCCCGGTGCGATACAGTACATTCAGCCTCTTGTGAATTGAAGGAAAATTATGAACACAGAGAGACGAAATACCTATTATTTGATGTTTTTTCTTTTTTTCTTGGTAAATTTTTTGGGGAAGCCTGGCTTCCCTTGGCAACCATGAATACACGCTATTAGCATATTTTTCATTTGCAAGTTAAAATTTTTGTGATGGTTCATCATTTAGGCAAAATGGTTTTACTTTAGGCCTTTTGTTTGGCATAAAGAAGGGACTTATTTTAGCAATTATCAATAAGCATGCCTTGGCTACTGTAGGCTATATATATATACTGAACAAAAATATAAACGCAACATGCAACAATTTCAACAATTTTACTAAGTAACAGTTCATATAAGGAAATCAGTCAATTGAAATAAATAAATTAGGCCCTAATCTATGGATTTTACAAGACTGGGCAGGGGCGCAGAAATGGGTGGGCCTGGGAGGGCATAGGCCCACCCACTGGGGTGCCAGGCCCAGCCATTCAGAATACGTTTTTCCCCACAAAAGGGCTTTATTACAGACATAAGTACTCGTCAGTTTCATCAGCTGTCTGGTGGCTGGTCTCAGATGATCCAGCAGGTGAAGAAGGCGAATGTGGAGATAATAATAATAATCATAATAATAATAATAATAATAATAATAATAATAATAATAATAATAATAATAATAGGATCCTGGGCTGGCGTGGTTACACGTGGTTACACGTGGTCTGTAGTTGTGAGGCCGGAAGAGACGTACTGCCAAATTTTCTAAAATGAGGTCGAAGGTGGCTTATGGTAGAGAAATGAACATCCAATTCTCTGGCAACAGCTCTGGTGGACATTCCTGCAGTTAGCATGCCAATTGCACACTCCCTCAAATCTTGAGACATCTGTGGCATTGTATTGTGTGACAAAACTGCACATTTTAGAGTGGCCTTTTATTGTCTCCAGCACAAGGTGCACCTGTGTAATGATCATTCTGTTTAATCAGCTTTTTGATAAGCCACACCTGTCAGGTGGATGGTTTATCTTGGCAAAGGTGAAATGCTCACTAATAGGGTTGTAAACAAATTTGTTCGCAAAATTGGAGAGAAATAAGCTTTTTGTGCGTATGGAACATTTCTGGTATCTTTTATTTCAGCTCATGAAACATGGGACCAACACTTTACATATTGTGTTTATATTTTTGTTCAGTATAAATAGGTTTCTTTAAAGGGACTTATAAATGAATGATATGTACCCATTGATTCTTGAAGAATATAACTTATAAATGCTTCATAAGCTTAGTTAAACTGTCCTACAGCATCAGAACCCAAAATATAAGCTTGTTTTGCTCCAATGTTTGTAAACAAAGTAAATGTAAACAAATACTGTACAGCCTAAAAACATGGTTAAAACTTTAATTTTGATACCATGGATGGTCAGTCCCTTCATCCATAGTTCTGTCTATGAATTTGAGAGTGGTACATTTCTGCAGCCCCATCCCTCAGCTTTTTACCGAAACAAGGGTAGGTAGAAGCTTTGTTATTGTTTCTGCTGCTGATTGCTGCTTTAAAGATATTGATAATTCATCCCTAACAATGTGCTTATGGTTGCATTTCCATGTGACCAAATGCAAGTAACCAATCATTCTATTCTCAAGATATGGTCGTTTTTAGACTATAAAGTTACTCATTTTGTGAATGACCAGACAGTCCATATGGTTTTAGTTTGGGTAGCAGATTATGTCATTTTCATTATATGGACACATTTTATAGTCCCGCTCTATAACTATCCTGCTTAAATATTCATGATTTGTCTCGTGCTTCAGTTCTGTCTTGATTGTCTGTTGTTACTCCCACTTGTTACGCTGTCTTTCTGTCCAACGGCCAACACGTCGATTTTTTGTGGCATTATATTGAACAGAAGACAGCAGATTTTGGACGTTGGATCAGGGTAGTGAGCTGTGAAACAGACTTTTGTTAGTGCGCGTGCGACTCGCGTGCCGACCAGCAGATTGAAAAGAGGGGGAGACTCCAGGCTCATTACTTCAGCAGCTCAGTCCAGACATTACAACCACTGTTGCCAATCAACATCACGCACTGCTAGAGATGGGGGACAATAACACTTCAACTATTGCAGATAAACACTGATGCAGGCAGCACTGAGCAAAAAAAAAAAAAGTAATGCAGTTGTAATTACAATGTTGCATAGCATATAATTTTATTAGGTCTTCTCCATGGATAGCCTACTTTTATTAGAAAAAATGTCTCACAGCATTATCATTTGCTGAAAAATATATGAAGGGCCAGTATGGGGCCTTTACGGCCAGCAAGGGCCTTATTTTTGCCTTGGTGTCTTGGCGTGTTTATTGGGCAATGTAAGGTGTGTTCAATATCCCCAAAGTATTCTAATGTGCAAAGCTACAGTATTCTATCATGAGATTTATGATTAATAACATCATAATCAAAACATTTGAAAGAGGACACACGTGGGGAATGGGTTGGGATTGAGTATTAGTAGTGATTGAATATGTCCTATGCTCGAAAGGGTTAATCCATCCTGCGGGTCCACACAGATCCACGGAGTCCCTAACTGGCGACAGATGGCCACTTTCTTTTGGCCACAAAGGAGTGGAATACAGACCGCTGGCGAATACAAATGGGACCATGTCACGTGATGCTTGGGGCCGTTTTTGCTTGACGTAGATGGACCATATGGCGCGTGCCGAGAGTAAGGCCATGGGTGGGTGGAGCCTGTTCCTGCCAGTCATTGGGTGAAGCGATGGTAATGGTTTAGGGATACAGCCATAGCGACTTATAGGTTCATCTCTCTCTCTCCCAGTCCCTCGCAGCATCAGCAGCAGCACTTTATAACACGAGCATCCGTCGGCGCAGCCACATTACAGTCCATTCACCGGACCTCACACTTCAGGAGGGGCATGCCAGAGTCATAACAAGATCATTCTGCAAAACATAGGCATGTATTTATCAATCTTATAATGAAATAACTTATTTTTGCAAATGTTTTGGGTGAAAGGAATTGCACGGAGAGTGTATGCTGTGATTTGTCTGTTACATTGCCATAAAGCAGGCTACAGTTATTCAGCAGTTAAAGGTTTTCTGAACAAGCTTGAATGATTAATTGATACAAACCTGCTCAGATGATAGGTGGTGTGACCATTTGTCACCTGTTACAAAAAGGAAACAGGGATTCAGATATTCTGATTGAACTCAGCAATGACATTTCAGATGTTTCAACGTACTGGAGATTTAAAAATAAGTAATTGACAATAATTTTGATCAAATTGACTTGTTATGTCAAGCTATTAGGTGATAATTGAATAATTGATGTATTATGCTTCTATGTTTTTGGTTTATCCTGACCACAAATGAATGTTCTACATTTTGTTCTCAAATTCTTATGATATTTATGATATATAATCATCGGTATTGCAAAAGTAATATTGGTTCTGATACCAAAAAATGTTTTGGTTTGACTTAGATTAGTAGCCTAAATGAGTAGCCTAATGCACCTGTTCCAAAACGAACTCTTGCTGAATAGGCTATTAGTCAAGTACCAAATTATGTCCTAAGTGGGTCTGCTCACGGTTGTCTTTTTTATTGACAGATTTCCAATATGACTAAGTCCTACACGGAACAGACCATGATGTCATCAGACCCCCAGGATTCTGCGACCTGGACTGACGAGTGTCAGCGCTCCCAGGACGAACAGGATATGGAGAAGAAAAACGGCGCGCTTGAATCCATGCACGAGGGCCTCAATGATGACGACGAAGATGGGTTAAACAGACTGGATGAGGATGATGATGAGGAGGAGGAAGATGAGGAAGAGGAAGGCGACGATCAAAAGCCTAAACGTCGTGGACCAAAAAAGAAGAAAATGACAAAAGCCAGGATGCAGAGATTTAAGATGAGGCGCCACAAGGCGAACGCGCGCGAAAGGAATCGTATGCACGGACTCAACGACGCGCTCGAGAGTTTGCGTAAAGTTGTGCCATGTTACTCCAAAACCCAAAAGCTCTCAAAAATCGAGACTCTGCGACTGGCTAAAAACTACATCTGGGCCCTGTCAGAGATCCTGCGGTCAGGGAAGAGCCCAGACATCATGTCATTTGTCCAGGCCTTGTGTAAGGGCTTGTCTCAGCCCACTACTAACCTAGTGGCAGGCTGTCTCCAGCTCAACCCCAGAACTTTCCTCCCGGAGCAGACACAGGAGATACCATCTCATATGCAACCAGCAAGTGCTTCCTTCGCCGCGCATCCCTACTCCTACCAGACCCCGGGTCTGCCAAGCCCTCCATATGGTACAATGGACAGCTCCCACGTATTCCACGTCAAGCCCCATTCATACGGAAGCGCGCTGGAGCCATTCTTTGAGACCGCGCTGCCGCTTACAGACTGCGCTAGTCCATCATTCGACGGACCCTTAAGCCCACCACTGAGTGTCAACGGGAACTTTTCCTTCAAACACGAGCCTTCGTCAGAGTTCGAAAAGAACTACGCCTTTACCATGCACTACCAGGCTGCTGCAGGACTGACAGGTCCACAGGGACACGCGCCCCTTTACGCGAGCTCTACGCAGCGGTGTGAGATACCGATGGAAAACATTATGTCGTACGAAGGACACACTCATCACGAGAGAGTCATGAATGCTCAGCTTAACGCTATATTTCATGAATCGTGAATACATTGAACGTGCATCAAAGACTGATAAGCGTGCGTCATGATATGGTATCCTCTGGCCACTGATGCAAAAGAGCAATTATAATCCGCTTGTATGTATTTATTGTTGTTACAGCATTTAGAAGTGTGGATGCATATGCATATTCTTTTTCACCTTATGTATTGTATTCTATATCGCTTCTACATTATGGTACAGCTCACACTGTGGAAATAGTGGTGACCATACTGAGAACGTGTTGATTATCCATGTTACAAAATCACAAGCAATAATTTGGAAAACTATGCAATTTATAAACGAATACTTGGGCCAATAAAAAACATAATAATACATATTTCTATATTTTTCAACCTGCATTTTACAACTGATCTATCTATCCTATCCTGAATTATTTTGTTGTGATTCTGCAAATTTTTATTTTTTATAAAGTCTATGTCCTATTTCATTTCACGTAACTCCGTGTTATGTTCTATAAAATAGTTATGTCATGTTTATATGATACAACCGTTTTATGAAAGATCGTTATCTATACAGAGGCAAGTGCTTATACTCTGTTGCCTTAGCGATTATATACTGCAATTCATGCAACATTGCACAATGTTGAACATTTATTTTCCCGAAAAACATAGCCTATCTAGGCTACTTAAAAATCAGGAATGCTATATCGCTGAATAGGTGGACAATACATAGGGGCTACTTACTTGCAAAGTAGCCTAAATACTTTGATTGTGTATGAAACGCTTAACTATCACCTGGAAATACTCCTTTTATAAAACGAAGTACTTATTATTTCATATAAAAAATGTACATTGACCGTGCGCCATACTCCATGCGAAATCATCTGCAGCGCATTTTGGAACAAACCAGGCACCATCTCATTGTGCCATTGCATGCATGTGCAAATCAGAGAAGAAGAGCCATTTGCAGCATTTGATGCTCAAATTCAATGCGTGCTGTATATTGTTTGTAAACATTTTACAATGTAGGATGGTGTTAGGGCCCATTAGAGGACTGGGTGCCATTTAATTACTCATTATATATTCGTTATTTAGCATATCATTTATTTTAAAGTTTAAAGGTTTAACTCTCTCCCATTGTGATTCAAGTGTACATAATTGCTTTGTGATAAATGTATAATGTATATCTCATGAGGAGCACTCAATTATTTATATAATAAAGTGAATGAGTAGCCTACAATTTCTATCATTATTGTCTGTTAACCTACCAACATCTCTATTATAGGTTAATAATCCAATTGTAACAAGTATAAAACGAGAAAAAAATAACATCTAAAGTAAATGTACAACTTGAACTGTCAAACCACATGTTTTTAAGGCAAAACTAAGTAAGATTTTGCAATGGTTTAAAGTCCCTCAGCCTGCATGGTTGCAAAATAACCTTGACTTCTATTGGGATAGTCCTTTTGGTGTGGCAAATCATCCGAGACAATCTCGATTATTGTTTTTCATGCATCACTATTAAGCACAATGGATAGTGAACATTTATTTGCCCATGTGGAAACTATATTATTATCTTCTACAATATTGTCCTTTAAGATTGTTTGCTTAAAATCTTAATAGATTAGTAAAATTACAAAGCAGCTTAATATGAGTGAAAATGAGCGTGCACTCCCCTCTATAAAATGTAGGCAGGCCTAAAGGCTGAAGGACAAAATGAGCGTGCACTCCCCTCTATAAAATGTAGGCAGGCCTAAAGGCTGAAGGACAAAATGAGCGTGCACTCCCCTCTATAAAATGTAGGCAGGCCTAAAGGCTGAAGGACAAAATGAGCGTGCACTCCCCTCTATAAAATGTAGGCAGGCCTAAAGGCTGAAGGACAAAATGAGCGTGCACTCCCCTCTATAAAATGTAGGCAGGCCTAAAGGCTGAAGGACAAAATGAGCGTGCACTCCCCTCTATAAAATGTAGGCAGGCCTAAAGGCTGAAGGACAAAATGAGCGTGCACTCCCCTCTATAAAATGTAGGCAGGCCCTAAAGGCTGAAGGACAAAATGAGCGTGCACTCCCCTCTATAAAATGTAGGCAGGCCTAAAGGCTGAAGGACAAAATGAGCGTGCACTCCCCTCTATAAAATGTAGGCAGGCCTAAAGGCTGAAGGACAAAATGAGCGTGCACTCCCCTCTATAAAATGTAGGCAGGCCTAAAGGCTGAAGGACAAAATGAGCGTTTTTCCTGCCATGCCACGGGTAGCTGCAGTCAGTCAAGGGGAATTTACATGCCACCATGGCTAAGTCCCAAATGCCACCATGGCTAAGTCCCAAATGGCACCCTACTACTTTGGACTAGAGCACCATGAGTCCTGGTCAAAAGTAGTACACGATATAAGTACCATTTGGGACTCACATCATCTTGTATGCAAACCGAGCGAGGCACAGATGTTACTTCTGCAGGGGAGGTTTTTAATTTATGAAAATGATCTTGTCCATGCATAAACACTTACTGGCTGCATATATAACCCAACACTTCTATCATAAGGGAAAACCCCAGCCAGCGAGCTAGTCAGCCAACATCAATATGGTAGGCATATTCTGCATGGTGCTATATATTCCCTGTTGAAGTTGAATGAATACCAATTAGTGATCTATTGTATCTGTCCTTCCTCAATACTATACCAGCACCACCGTTCAATTGGCATGGGTAAACCAGTGGACTAATTTAATGACTAAATCTTAGATGAAAGTAAACCCTCACTGCATGCCCAACAAATTACCGAAATATGCAATCCTGAAATCCGTATCCCATATCCTCTTTCAACGGGTCTCCAAAATACTTATTTATAATTTCATACATGCACACAGTTTTGTTATTTTGAGAGCTTTACCCTGGCCCAATCAAATCACAGGGAACTTGCATCCCTCAGTGTCATCTGAAACGTTATAAATGGATGTGCAGGGTTCCTGTGTTAAATCAGGAACTGTCCATGGTGCTGGGAAGGATATTGTTGCCTCAGCTGCCCTGTCTAGGCCTATACCTTTATTGCTCAGTATATAACAGCATATTCCATTGAATGTAAGAACTATATAAAGGCCACGGTTCTATATTAAGTCATAAACCCTGATAATAAAATAGAGGTAAACGCAATGTCATAATAGACCTCAGGATAGGCTCAAAAATATAAACCATAGCCTAGCTGTGCATAACTTAAACTTTACGCATACACAATTTGGATACGGATATAGCCTATTGAAAGACCAGGTTTATAATTACATTTACACTTTAACCATATAATATAGTTGATAGAAAGTCATGGTCACTAATAACTGTAGGTTACACCATGCATAATCATTATACTACACTCTGAAAGATGTTGTGTTGTTTGGTTGACCCAACTGCTGGGTTGCAGGCGTTGGATCACTTAGTTGGGTTGTTTTCTTTTAAAAGAGCAAAGTTGGATTGTTAATGCTGGGTTATTTGGTGCTGGGTTATTGAAATATGACCCAGCTGATCAGATCAGAAGACTGGAGGCATAGTTAAGTAGGGGCATGGCTTTCAGATAGTTCATTTTAGCCGTCCATGTTCATCTGTTCTGTTGTATAGTTATCATATGTTAAGGTTGAACATTTTAAATTTTTGTAGCTTCAATGAGGCTTACAGAAGTGTATGAGTTCCCTAAAGCCTGCAAATCCCATTGTTGGGATAGACACCACTTTATTATAATATGTAATAAATAATCTTAATATTCTAGAAGAATGTGTAAAATGCAAAAACAATTAAGGTTAACTTAACATGATGAACAGGAATGGCATTTACTCTGGCAGGTAACCAATAAGAGCTATCTGAATGCCACGCCCCTAATAAGACACGCCTCCTGAAAATAACCTAAGGATTACATTTAAAAAAGTCCCAGCTGCTAGGTCAACCCAGCATGAGAGTAAAAAATATCCAACTAATGGTTAAATTAACCCATGTTTGGGTAATCCCAACAACCCAACATGTTGGGTTATTCACGCAACCCAACTGGCTGGGTCAAAATAATCCAGTGTGTGTTCTGTCCAATATTTACCCAGCACTGGGTTACCAAAAAACCCAAACTGGGTTGTTTTTAATCCAGCATTTTTAAGAGTGTAACATACTTCAATATAGAAAAATAAAAGTATTTTTATTTTGAACTTTTATTATGTTCAGTTTAATGTTTTACAGTGAACTATCCCTAATAGACTCCATGATAATACATTTTTGCTTAACATTTTAATAAAGGCTACAACAGTCAACCTTGTGTCAAACAAAACTACACAACAAAAATATAAACGCAACATGCAGCAATTTCTAAGATTTTACTGAATTACAGTTCTTATAAGGAAATCAGTCAATTTAAATAAATACATTAGGCCTTAATCTATGGATTTTACATGACTGGGAATACAGCCCCATTCTCATCGATGGGGCTGTAGTGGAACAGGTTGAGAGCTTCAAGTTCCTTGGTGTCCACATCACCAACAAACTATCATGGTCCAAACACACCAAGACAGTCGTGAAGAGGGCACGACAAAGCCTATTCCCCCTCAGGAGACTGAAAATATTTGGCATGGGTCCTCAGATCCTCAAAAAGTTATACAGCTGCACCATCGAGAGCATCCTGACTGGTTGCATCACCCCCTGGTATGGCAACTGCTCGGCCTCCGACCGCAAGGCACTATAGAGGGTAGTGGGTACGGCCCAGTACATCACTGGGGCCAAGCTTCCTGCCATCAAGGACCTCTATACCAGGCGGTGTCAGAGGAAGGCCCTAAAAATTCTCTAAAACGACGTTGGAGGCGGCTTATGGTAGAGAAATGAACATTTAATTATCTGGCAACAGCTCTGGTGGACATTCCTGCAGTCAGCATGCCAATCCCTCAAAACTTGAGACATCTGTGGCATTGTGTTGTGGGACAAAGCTGCTCATTTTAGAGTGGCCTTTTATTGCCCCTAGCACAAGGTGCACCTGTGTAATGATCATGCTGTTTAATCAGCTTCTTGATATGCCACACCTGTCAGGTGGATGGACTTTCTTGGCAAAGGAGAAATGCTCACTAACAGGGATGTAAACACATTTGTGCACAACATTAGATAAATAATATTTTTGTGCATATGAACATTTCTGGGATATTTTATTTCAGCTCATGAAACATGGGACCAACACTTTACATGTTGCGTTTATATTTTTGTTCAGTACCTACAGTGAGGGAAAAAAGTATTTGATCCCCTGCTGATTTTGTACGTTTGCCCACTGACAAAGAAATGGTCAGTCTATAATTTTAATGGTAGGTTTATTTGAACAGTGAGAGACAGAATAACAACAAAAAAATCCAGAAAAACGCATGTCAAAAATGTTATAAATTGATTTGCATTTTAATGAGGGAAATAAGTATTTGACCCCCTCTCAATCAGAAAGATTTCTGGCTCCCAGGTGTCATTTATACAGGTAATGAGCTGAGATTAGGAGCGCACTCTTAAAGGGAGTGCTCCTAATCTCAGCTTGTTACCTGTATAAAAGACACCTGTCCACAGAAGCAATCAATCAATCAGATTCCAAACTCTCCACCATGGCCAAGACCAAAGAGTTCTCCAAGGATCTCAGGGACAAGATTGTAGACCTACACAAGGCTGGAATGGGCTACAAGACCATCGCCAAGCAGCTTGGTGAGAAGGTGACAACAGTTGGTGCGATTATTCGCAAATAGAAGAAACACAAAAGACTGTCAGTTTCCCTCGGCCTGGGGCTCCATGCAAGATCTCACCTCGTGGAGTTGCAATGATCATGAGAATGGTGAGGAATCAGCCCAGAACTACACGGGAGGATCTTGTCAATGATCTCAAGGCAGCTGGGATCATAGTCACCAAGAAAACAATTGGTAACATACTACGCCGTGAAGGACTGAAATCCTGCAGCGCCCGCAAGGTCCCCCTGCTCAAGAAAGCACATATACAGGGCCGTCTGAAGTTTGCCAATGAACATCTGAATGATTCAGAGGAGAACTGGGTGAAAGTGTTGTGGTCAGATGAGACCAAAATCGAGCTCTTTGGCATCAACTCATTATGCTTTGGGGGTGTTTTTCTGCTAAGGGGACAGGACAACTTCACCGCATCAAAGGGACGATGGACGGGGCCATGTACCGTCAAATCTTGGGTGAGAACCTCCTTCCCTCAGCCAGGGCATTGAAAATGGGTTGTGGATGGGTATTCCAGCATGACAATGACCCAAAACACACGGCCAAGGCAACAAAGAAGTCGCTCAAGAAGCAGCACATTAAGGTCCTGGAGTGGCCTAGCCAGTCTCCAGACCTTAATTCCATAGAAAATCTGTGGAGAGAGCTGAAGGTTCGAGTTGCCAAACGTCAGTCTCGAAACCTTAATGACTTGGAGAAGATCTGCAAAGAGGAGTGGAACAAAATCCCTCCTGAGATGTGTGCAAACCTGGTGGCCAACTACAAGAAACGTCTGACCTCTGTGATTGCCAACAAGGGTTTTGCCACCAAGTACTAAGTCATGTTTTGCAGAGGGGCAGTGGCGGTTCTAGACACATTTTACTAGGGGGGCCAAGGAGGGGCCAGTGTTTAATCAGGGGGGCACACATAAAAAAACTGGCAACACATGATATTCAAAGATTATAAACTTTATTTTACTTTAAAATCATATGACATTTATTACCTGTATAAAAGACAACTGGGAGCCAGAAATCTTTCTGATTGAGAGGGGTCAAATACTTATTTCCCTCATTAAAATGCAAATCAATTGATAACATTTTTGACATGCGTTTTTTTGGATTTTTTGTTTGTTATTCTGTCTCTCAATGTTCAAATAAACCTACAATTAAAATTATAGACTGAGCATGTCTTTGTCAGTGGGCAAACGTACAAAATCAGCAGGGGATCAAATACTTTTTTCCCTCACTGTATAGGTTCACAGCTTCTTATACTGATGTAAGGCTCTATCCTTAATACACGTAGTAATTATTTATTATTTGTCAATGTAGCAAAGTAATCTTGGTCTCATATGATATAATCCATAACATGCAAGTGAGCAACTTTAAGAAATAAACTCTGTACATGCAGGCGCATGACCGGGAGGGACCGCCACTCCACGGGGCGCGCGAGGCCGAGGGGGACGTTTCAACAGGCGGACCTGCCATAATAACCTTACCGTCGCGGGCACGCGCCCATGCAGCAACCCAGTAAATAGCCTACAAGACACCATTCCGAAAATTTGACTTTACTGTTATCGTATTTAAATCATGTTTGAATCCCCTCGAAAATCAAATGCACGGAACGCTTGGTCAGAGAGCCAGGAGGAGTTGAGCGAGGCGGAACCGGTGTCGACCGTGAGTAAAGGAAACCGTGGGAAGAAGAAGAAAAAGAGAAGCCAACCACAACAAACCGAGAAACGCTCGGTCTCAGTTTCCCAGTTTTGCGCGGAGGATTCGTTTGATAGGGAGGATGAACAGTCAGAGAAACGGTACACCGATTACGACGAGCCGATAGTGAGAGGGATATTTCAAATAGGGAAGAAGAGTCACGACGTCCTTCTGACATCGATGAGGGTTACATGGAGTCCTATTCAGCCAGAGACCCCTACAGGTGAGCTCACTGTGCCAGACTGCTGGAGTGTTGGTTTCTTCTGCCAGTGATGCAGCCGACTGTAGCACTAGCATACAGCGGGGAGTTGTTTCATAAACCATAATATTTTAACATGAAAACACAGGTGTTCATTTTTCACAGCTTTAGTGAAACAGAATGTTAATGCATTCGAGAAATTCTCATGAAGTGACAATGTCAGAATAAACTGGATGGACGTGTTTCATGTAGCTGTAGGTTAGTTACAAGATTAACCCTTGATTCAGTAGCTGACCCGAGAACATTAGCAACATCAATGACAGCCTATCAAGCGCAAGTCATGACGTAGTGCATACCCTACTTGGCTGAGGGGTCAACAATAACGTTTAAAGAAGGCTTATTAAGCTATTGGATGGCTCAGCTCTACAAGTGGTAGAATATAATATAAAATTATGTATTTAGGCCTACAGCAACATACCACAACACAAAGTAGCCTAGTGTTTCTTCCAGCATAATATGCCTGCCTATAACGCCCATGATATCACTCTCACTTCAAGGTAGAAGACCATTAAGAGAGCCTCATTATCCTACAGCAGGGGCTGGCCATTGACTGTGCTCTTCCATTAATGTCACTGTTGACAAGGAGGGATGAAATAGATTTAGACTGCTCTTTGACATAGCTTGACAACTAAAGAAACAGAAGTTTTCAACAATAAAGTTTTGAATATTGATAGGTAGGCTAAGTGACTACAATAGATTAGCAACAGTTAATAGGCCTAGGCCTACATGAAATGTTGTAAACAAATACTGTATGTGTAGGCCTACAGAAATATACCTTGTTTAATAACAAAGTTTATTATACATTTATTGTTTTCATCAATATTGAATTCTCTGAGCTGTTTGCATAGATAAAAAGAGATAAAAACACTGAAATAAATGACTAAAAGAGAGAAAGTACCTGTTGCCAGAAAGTCATGTGTAACAGATGTGTTGGTAATAGACTCCGTCTCCGACCAGCCGGCCAGCCGACCGTTCTGAACACCTAAAGCATGGCATCTGGCGCTACTGTGGACAGTTAGCCTGCCCCCAAATGGCACCCATTTCCCTACATTGTCCACTACTTTTGACCAGGGCCCATAGGGCTTCTGTCAAAAGTAGTGTACTGGGTAGAGAATAGGGTACCATTTGGGATGCACAGTTAGAACATTTCCAAGTAAATGATACTAGCACATCGCCATCTGCATGTCCACATTGAAGGATGGATACATGGGACATCGTGATCATCATGGGGTGGTTTAGGAGGCCCCACTTGGCTACATTTTTAACATCCTAAATTTAAATGTATTGTTATTTTTTAATGTACAAATATAGATGAACACTTTTATTCCATCACTTTTATTTTATTTTTAAGATTTACAATTTTACTCCAAGTTGAATTATATGGAGATTTACCTCAACACTCTTCATACAAAGATTACTTTTCATACTTTTAATTTTCACTTTTTTTTTCTTCACTTTTCATGATAATCAATTAAAATTGTATTTGTTTCTCATGTCCAGGCAGACTTCATAAAACTTATCAAAAGCATCCAGAATGGTTGATCATGAGTTGAAAAATGTCCATCAAACATCTGAAACATATTAGAGAGTTTGCAGTAGACATTCATCTCTTTATGTTGATGTTGTTGTTGATGTTGTTTTGTACAGTGTAGATCTCATGCCCCAAATAATCAATTGCCTAGTGAAAGCGAGAGCAGGCTTAATTTAGCTTAAGCTTTAGAGGCAATACTTTTTGGTTATGCGTGATCCAAGCTAATGTTATTAAGGCAGCACTCTCATTACCCAGAAAGCATCAGTCTAATAACCCCCTATGGTCGCTACCAAATTGCCAGAAAAACACAGGCACACGTCTGATTCTCTGGAAGTTCTCGATTTGACGGGTTCTGTCCGGGATAGCATATCCTAACAGTGGTCTTAATCATCACATGAAATACGACTTACAGTTGCCAAATATCTGACATGCTGAAGTTACCCTAATGTTCAAAGATATACAATGTTATGGAGTTTTTGATTGACAGAAAATAATGTTATGTTATTATTGATGAATAGGTAATAACAGGTAATAATGAGGTAGGCTACTGTCTATTGAATTAGATACTGTTCTGAATTAATGCACATATTATATAGCGTGGCAAAACATTTAGCAGTAAATATTCTGCTGTTCTATCACGCATGCAATGACGTCCGAGAAGAAAAAAACTGCCTTCGATGTTTGCAGTAACTTCTTTGTTGTTGTAATATCCAAAATAGACGTGGCAGTTTCACCATCTTTAATAGACAAGTATCACCCCATTTCTTATACTGCATGCATCAACTCACCACAGACAGATAATATTCACAGTGAATTCTAATTCAATGTAAACCTACTGAAGTGTTGTGTTTTCCCAGAGGCTCTTACAGATGTAGATCTTCATTTGAGCCAGTTTGCTACAGCAGCAAAATAATCCTGCAGCAACAGGAAATGTGAATTATTATGTGGATTATAATTAATGGACATTTTTGGAGGGGTTGAACATATTTTTGTTATTGCAAATCAAGTCTGACATTTTAAGGTGAAAATGATAAACTTTAGAAGCACTGACTGATGTTATCTGTGTGATGTACTGTATGAGTTCACGCCTCCAAATCAAATTGTACTTGTCACATGCTTCGTAAACTACATGTGTAGACTAACAACAATGCAGAGTTAAAGATAAAATAAAAATAGAAATAGTGACACAATGAATAAATACACAGTGAATAACAATAACGAGTAAAAATAACATGGCTATATACACTGAGTGTACAAAATATTAGGGTTAGGGTTAAACATTAGGCTTACCTTCCTAATATTGAGTTGCACCCCCTTTTGCCCTCAGAACAGCCTTAATTCGTCGGGACATGGACTCTACAAGGTGTCGAAAGCGTTCCACAGGGATGCTAGCCCATGTTGACTCCAATGCTTCCCACAGTTGTGTCAAGTTGGCTGGATGTCCTTTGGGTGGTGGACCATTCTTGATACAAACGGGAAGTTGTTGAGCGTGAAAAACCCAGCAGCGTTGCAGTTCTTGACACAAACCGGTGCGCCTGGCACCTACTACCATACCCGTTCAAAGGCACTTAAATATTTATTCTTGCCCCTTCACCCTCTGAATGGCAAACATACACAATCCATGTCCCAATTGTCTTAATATTTAAAAAATCCTTCTTTAACCTGTCTCCTCCCCTTCATCTACACTGATTGAAGTGGATTTAACTAGTGACATCAATAAGGGATCATAGCTTTCACCTGTATTCACCAGGTCAGTCTATGTCATGGAAAGAGCAGGTGTTCCTAATGTTTTGTACACTTAGTGTACATAGCTATATGTATATGCATGTAGCCTAACGGTTAGAGCGTTGGGCCAGTAACTGAAAGGTTGCTGGTTGGAATACCTGAGCTGACAAGGTGAATAATTTGTTGATGGGCCCTTGAGCAAGGTACTTAACCCTAATTTGCTCCAGGGGCGCCGTACTACTATGGCAGACCCCCCTTTTCACTGCACCTATCTGGTGTATGTGACAATAAAACCTATTTTTTAATAGTACCAGCACCGAGTCGATGTGCAGGGGTACGAGTTAATTGAGGTAGCTATGTACATAATGGTAGGGGTAAAGTGACAAGGCAACAAGATAGATAATAGACAGTGGCAGCAGCGTACAGGACAGTCAAAGAGGACAGTAAAGGTTGTATTATGTTTAGGCTGCTGTATGTTACAAAGCCCTGGTTACAGCAGAGACTAAATAGCATGTAAAAGATGACACTTCATTTCTCAAATGCCTCTTATTACATGATAGGCACCTGAGGAAACAAGATCGACTCACAATTTCAAAAACAAAATCACAATTTAGATTGACACACATAGCATTTGATTTCTAAATGCAATTTTATTTTATACGATGTAATAAATTTTTATTTCACTCTGGCCTAGATAACTTTTGATCAGCATCAGTTCCTAAGAGAGGGATATGATTTCTCTGGCCAGTCCACTTGTGGGTAGTCAGATGTATAAATAACCTGTCGTCCCCAAAACTCTGAGACAGTTCTCGGCTCATCAGACCCTCAGTCCCCACTACTGGTCAGCCCGGTCAGCCTAGTCCCAGTTGTCTGAGTTTAATTACCCCACAGAGGTTTTTGGTCCTATTTGGTATTGTCTAAAGAAAGTCACATTTGTCTCTAGAACAGTCCTGTTTGAAAGATGAAAATGTATTATGGATTAGAATCTATGCAGTATTTCTAAACTTGAAAAACAATGAGGAGAATTGGGATTTCAGTTTACTTCCTGAATAAACAACTCCAATCCCTTCTTTTAACACCAATATAACACTATGCAACATGACCATGTGCAGGCTACATGGAGGTTGAAATATGAGCATGTGTAGACTACATACATGTTCTGTGACCAAAGTTGTGGACATCTTCAAAAAGCCTTTGTCTTTCATCTCTAGTTTAGGATTGACAGGGAAACCCAACCCCATGCTGAGGCCCTATAGTTGTGTCTGCTAATGTCTTTGACTCGGGATGTAGATCTGACATACAGTGAGGGAAAAAAGTATTTGATCCCCTGCAGATTTTGTACGTTTGCCCACTGACAAAGAAATGATCAGTCTATAATTTTAATGGTAGGTTTATTTGAACAGTGAGAGACAGAATAACAACAACAAAATCCAGAAAAACGCATGTCAAAAATGTTATAAATTGATTTGCATTTTAATGAGGGAAATAAGTATTAGACCCCCTCTCAATCAGAAAGATTTCTGACTCCCAGTTGTCTTTTATACAGGTAACGAGCTGAGATTAGGAGCACACTCTTAAAGGGAGTGCTCCTAATCTCAGCTTGTTACCTGTATAAAAGACACCTGTCCACAGAAGCAATCAATCAATCAGATTCCAAACTCTCCACCATGGCCAAGACCAAAGAGCTCTCCAAGGATGTCAGGGACAAGATTGTAGACCTACACAAGGCTGGAATGGGCTACAAGACCATCGCCAAGCAGCTTGGTGAGAAGGTGACAACAGTTGGTGCGATTATTCGCAAATGGAAGAAACACAAAATAACTGTCAATCTCCCTCGGCCTGGGGCTCCATGCAAGATCTCACCTTGTGGAGTTGCAATGATCATGAGAATGGTGAGGAATCAGCCCAGAACTACACGGGAGGATCTTGTCAATGATCTCAAGGCAGCTGGGACCATAGTCACCAAGAAAACAATTGGTAACACACTACGCCATGAAGGACTGAAATCCTGCAGCGCTCGCAAGGTCCCCCTGCTTAAGAAAGCACATATACATGCCCGTCTGAAGTTTGTCAATGAACATCTGTATGATTCAGAGGAGAACTGGGTGAAAGTGTTGTGGTCAGATGAGACCAAAATGGAGCTCTTTGGCATCAACTTAACTCGCCGTGTTTGGAGGAGGAATGCTGCCTATGACCCCAAGAACACCATCCCCACCGTCAAACATGGAGGTGGAAACATTATGCTTTGGGGGTGTTTTTCTGCTAAGGGGACAGGACAACTTCACCGCATCAAAGGGATGATGGACGGGGCCATGTACCGTCAAATCTTGGGTGAGAACCTCCTTCCCTCAGCCAGGGCATTGAAAATGGGTCGTGGATGGGTATTCCAGCATGACAATGACCCAAAACACACGGCCAAGGCAACAAAGGAGTGGCTCAAGAAGAAGCACATTAAGGTCCTGGAGTGGCCTAGCCAGTCTCCAGACCTTAATCCCATAGAAAATCTGTGGAGGGAGCTGAAGGTTCGAGTTGCCAAACATCAGTCTCGAAACCTTAATGACTTGGAGAAGATCTGCAAAGAGGAGTGGGACAAAATCCCTCCTGAGATGTGTGCAAACCTGGTGGCCAACTACAAGAAACGTCTGACCTCTGTGATTGCCAACAAGGGTTTTGTCACCAAGTACTAAGTCATGTTTTGCAGAGGGGTCAAATACTTATTTCCCTCATTAAAATGCAAATCAATTGATAACATTTTTGACATGCGTTTTTCTGGATTTCTTTGTTGTTATTCTGTCTCGCACTGTTCAAATAAACCTACCATTAAAATTATAGACTGATCATTTCTTTGTCAGTGGGCAAACGTACAAAGTCAGCAGGGGATCAAATACTTTTTTCCCTCACTGTATATGTGCTCCAAGCCACACAGCAGAGGCTATGTCTATCCGTAAATTCAGCCCATACGTTGTGGGTCACGGCTGTATAAGGGCCAGATCAATACAACACGTAGTTGACAGACAGGGCCATATAACATGGAGCCTCTCCTCTCTAGTGTCTGACAATATATATATTAAATGTCCACTATGTCTCCAGAGATCTTATCTGATAGATAGATAAACCTGTGGGGTCTCTCACTGCTCTAATGGATTTACATTTTAATCCTGAGCACATTTTGGGAATACTCAAACCTTAACAGGTAGTGCTGATAGCAGCCATTCAATTTGTGATATAATTCAGTATAGTCATATTATCGTGATGAAAAGTTGGCTGTCATCATGCCTTAAATCTGAACAAAAAATACAATAAAAAATAATAATGTGACATTGATGGAATTCTTTCGGAGGCTAAAATATTTTAAAAAACAAACATTTTAGTCATTTAGCAGACGCTTTTATCCAGAGCGACTTACAGTTAGTGAGTGCATACATTTTCATACTGGCCCCCGTGGGAATCGAACCCACAACCCTGGCGTTGCAAGCACCATGCTCTACCAACTGAGCTACACGGGGCCCTAATGTGGGCCCGCAAGGCTCCATACAACGGCCTCACTTGTTCCTGATATATGTTAATATTTGTTTTTCCCCAAAAGGAATCTTATCAACTCAATCAAACATTGACAGGCACACTGGTCCATATAAATACTGTAGAATTAGAACAGTTCTGATATATCTTATATCTCTAAACACTTCTCTCCAGGCTGGCTTGTGTCTTTCTCTGTCGAACATGATTCTAATTTGAAACGACGGGTACAGCCCTTCATTTGGGGCACAGTGAGGAGCTCTTGAAAACTTTATTGCTGCCAGATGGAGACAAGCTTCCTCTCAGCACTGCTCCTGCTTGCAGCAGACAGGGGGCAAAGTATATCATGTACTGTAAATAATGTATTGTTAATGTATGGACAAAACGCATCAATTCAAAACCCATTTTCAAGCATGCATTTAATCTGATATCAAGAAATGACTCGGTTTTCAACGGTTTTGGCTATATTACAAAGATGATGGGAATATTCTCAGATATGCCTTTTATTTATCAATCTGTACATTACAGTAGATGTGTAAATAGGAATCTCTGTTGGGTTCTTCTTCATTCAATGTGTTAATGTGTGATCAACAACAACGGCTACATCTGAAACGAGACAGAGCAGTTTAATCTAAGGAGAATAACAACATTTAGAGATAACGATGTCTTAGTTATCGCTAAAACATGTTGTTATTCTCCTCCGATTAAACTGCTCTGTCTCGTTTCAGATGTAGCTGTTGTTGTTTTGTATAGTAGAGTGCTCTGAGTCCCAGATGAGTCTGACGTTTTTGTGTTGTTGTGTTGACAAGTGTCCAAGCATAGCCAGTCTGTGCCAGGTCAGTGTAGCGCTCCTCTTTGCCCCCATGTTGTGTGGGCCATGTGGTTCACAGTGTGGCGCCTAGGATCATATTTTCCACCTGTGCCTTCAGTGGCCTGCCTGCGCGTCCACACACACACACACACACACACACACACACACACACACACACACACACACACACACATATATACACACACACACACACACACACACACATACATACACAGTGAAACCCAATATTTACATTTTTATATTGCTGTTTTGAAGCCCCCAGGAAGCAAACAGAGCAGACGACAGTGTCTGTTTGTTCCCTTTGTGCAATTAGACTGTGACACTGTCAGTCCCAAATGGCATCCTATTCCCTATTTAGTGCACTATTTAGAGCCCATTGGGCTCTGGTCTAAAGTAGTTTACTATATAGGGAATAGGGTGCCGTTTGGGATGCATCCACTGTCTATCTGTCCCTCTTGTAATATGGAGGGGTCACACACATTCTGAACCCTCACTGTGGTTACTGTACTCACTGTACCGTTCAGCTAATTAACTTCGACTGTCATAAATTGTGGAGCAAATATGACTAGAAATTAGTCCTCTCAATCTGTCACTTACTCTTCCAACAATCACACATATAGTGTTGACTCGGCTGATGAAACTACAGGATAGTATTTTCTGGCAAATGCAGTCCATCAATGTATATATATATATAAAAAAATCAATCAAAGCATTTCTACACACACACACCTGCCTAACACCAATGTCTCAGGTGTTACTGAGTGAACAGCACAGGTTGTAACATAATGACTAGTTGTTGATAGTAGTGAGTAATCCTTTGTAATTTCTGCCCCAAAATCTAGTTTCTAGAGAGAGAGAGATTTTGTTTTTATTTTCAGTAGTGATGCAGCTACTTCTATCACAATCACTTAAAATAGATTAAACCTGAATTTTTTAAAAGCATTTAAAAATATTCCCATCCTCTATAGTCTAGAACAGTACATGACATATTATTGAATTGTAATTTAATGCCATGACTTTGAATTGATGAAGGATGATCAGTTAAGGACTATGTTTGCGTCCCATACAAACCAAATCCACCCTTAACTCTTCCTAATTAGTTTCACAGATTTCAGATTCAGACAGGACAGGGCGCCAGCACCAGCTTACTGTAATGTTGGAGGGGAGAGGGGGTAGTTTTGGGACCGGGGGGGAAATCATAGTCCTAACCCTCCCGCTCCCCCCTTTCCCAAAACTATTCACCTACCCCTCTACCCCACTTCTCTCAGTGTCTTTTTCCCCTGTAAGTATATCACTGTTGTTAACACAGCCATGTTTGTCATTGGTCCCTGTCTACAGCCAGCTCTCTCTGTCAGTCGGGGGAGATTATCTTTATTCCTTCTAATTAAATTGACTTGGTTCTTTCTGCAGCCGCCAACAATAGAGCGAGACGGAGAAGTTAGATAAACAGAATGATATTGAGGAGTTAGAGGAGGAGAAGAAGCCTGAGCATAGCAGACCTGGGTTAAAATAGGCTACCATATGAAATCATTTCAACAAGTACTTTATACACTGAGTGTACAAAACATTAAAAACACCTTCCTAATATTGAGTTGCACCCCCCTCTTTTGCCCTCAGAACAGCCTCAATTCGTCGGGACATGGACTCTACAAGGTGTCGAAAGGTTTTCCACAGCGATGCTAGCCCATGTTGACTCCAATGCTTCTCACAGTTGTGTCAAGTTGGCTGGATGTCCTTTGGGTGGTGGACCATTCTTGATACACACGGGAAGCTGTTGAGCGTGAAAAACCCAGCAGTGTTCAGTTCTTGACACAAACCGGTGCGCCTGGCACCTACAACCATACCCCGTTCAAAGGCACTTTAATATTTTGTCTTGCCCATTTACCCTCTGAATGGCACACATACACAATCTATGTCTCAATTGTCTCAAGGCTTAAAAATCCTTCTTTAACCTGTCTCCTCCCCTTCATCTACACTGATTGAAGTGGATTTAAGAAGTGACATCAATAAGGGATCATAGCTTTCACCTGGTCAGTCTATGTCATGGAAAGAGCAGGTGTTCTTAATGTTTTGTACACATTGTATGTGCTTTCATTGAACTTGCCTGGCGTAATAGAGCCAATAGAATAGTCCCACAACTGCAAACCCTGCCCATCTGGCACTTCAGGCAGGCTAGAGCAAATGGTCATGGTATTTGAAAGATTTCAAATAGTATTCGAACCCAAGTCTGGAAGAAGCCTGAACACCAGGAACAGATTGTGGCTGCCGGGGTGTCCCGCTCTTCCCTGCTCTGTTCAGTAATGTGAGTGGATAGATGGTAGTTCATGTTCTGAAACACTGTCTGAGGAGCAGGCTAGGGCCAGGGCTAGGGATTTTCCTAATGAAGAAAGGGTTTCACATGAGGGGAGACGGACTCATTTAGAGAAGAGAGGGAATCAGTCAGGACAGGTCAGCCTTCTTGGACAAAGATCTCAGAGCTGTTAAATTGCAGTTGTGTCTGATTGTCCTCAGCAGGAGCGCCACAGAGAATTTGACACTAAAGAGTCCTGTGATGTCACGCTCTCTGTCAACATATTAGGAGAAGAACTTAAACACTTAACTTTTAAACCTCTGGATAAGAGCTTCTGCTAAAATGTAAATGTAAACCTATTATCTCTCAGAACTAGGCAAAGTTCAATCGGAGACTGAGGCGTAAAGAGTACATGGAGCTGAAGGATGTTTGTTCCTTAACTTTTATATACGCTGCCTGTAGCGTATAATATCATCTGTCTCTCTGTGTTCCAGGTCAGTCGGAAACTCTGAGGAGGACAGAGTATGTGGAGCTGAAGGATGTGTTTGGGGTGAAGGTAAAGAGACGTCGTTCTGCGGGCCAGGAGACAGGGGGCACTCTCCTGGGCATCACTCTGTTCCAGTGTAAGAAGAAGGGACCCAAGCTGAAGGACCATGCCATTCACTTCAACAACATGAGCGTGGACCACTGTGAGATCTGGTTCAAAAAAATTAAAGAGATACTCAGTGGTAAGTGTCAGTGTCCTTCACAAAAAAATACTTTAAACACATAGGACTGGTTTCTCTGACAAAGATTAAGCCTAGTTCTAGACTCAATGGTGATTCTGCTTTTTAGTCTAAGGCTTAATCTGGGTCTGGTAAGCCCTACAGTATTTGGTATGACTGAGTAAAAAAGAAAGAAAAGAGAACATAATATAATGTCATAAAATATAATGTCATAAAATGTAGTGACATATTACCAGACGGGATAAGCTCCCATGTGTTCCCAGCATAGAGATTACATGCTCAGGTTAACACCTCCCAACAATTGCTCACTTTATATCATACTAACAAACAAGAGGATTGGAAAGGGTTCTTAAGATATTGTTGACGAAACCTCTTGTCATTTATGAGATACTTCTTCTAAAAAGGATGGAACCATTCCAACAGCAGTTAGTAGTTACAGTGGCACCAGAACGAGCATTATATCTGAATATTAGTTAAATATAAGGCTTAGATTGGCACCCCCACCACCACCCCTATGTGGTTATTGGCTCTGTGAGTGTCTCCAGGAAGAGACCCCCCATGATGGGGACACCTGTCTCTGAGGGCCATGCTGGGCTGCCCTGGTCCTGACAGCCTGTCTCCCTGTCTCCCCCCGTCAGCTCTGTAGAACGACAGATAATTACTAACTACAGGGTGGCCACCATCAACCTGTTCTTCAGGCCCTTGTGGTCAACACCTCCTCATCCCTCATTCCACCCTCCCTCCTCCTCTCTCCTACCCTCCTCCTCCTCATCCACTACTCCTCCTACCGCCTCATCTCCTCCTCTCCCACCCTACTCCTCCTCTCTCCCACCCTACTCCTTCTCTATCCCTCCCTCCTCCTCCTCTCCCATTCTCCTCATCCTCTTCCTCCTCTCCAGGCAATGGCATGGCCATCACACAAAAAAGTGGCCATATCCAACTCCTCTCAATGAATCTACTACATGCTGCCTTCTCAGACATAATATCCTTGACAATCTAATATCCACCCCAGACATTTAGCCTAATAGACAGTGTGTGCATAGAATGTATGTTGGAGTCTGACTCTTTCTGTAAGTGAGAAACCTGGTTTAGAGATAGCCCTACCAGGTGCAGCTTAGACAAGCTAGACAGCCCCAGTTAGTGACACTGTCAGTCTGTGCATAATGCTGTGTTAACACAGTTCAGTAATCCCTGTAATGTTCGTAGCTAACAGCAGCAGTCGGCTAATACAACGTGATGATGTAACACCAATACTCAGTAGGTGCATTAGTCATCTGAGATTAAAGAGGATTTTTGTTCTGTTAGCTCAATCTAGCCGGCATTACACCATCTCTCCTTTCACAGGCCTGTCTGCTTCTCTCTGTGAAGCTCTGTTCCGTCTTCCCTGTTCTGTTCTGTTCCTCAGGCAAACCAAGGATTCGTCCCAAATGGCACCCTATTCCCTATATAGTTCACTACTTTTGACTAGAAGCCCATGGGCCCAGGTCAAAAGTAGTGCACTACAGTACGTATGGAAAGGGTTCCATTTGGGATGCAGTACAACTGTGGCACAGCCAACTTTTAAAGCTGTACCTCCCTCAGCCTCAGGAGGATCCGAATCCTTGGCTAAATCCCAAATGGCACCCTATTCCCTACATAGTGAACTACTTTAGACCAAGGTCATGTAGGGAATAGGGTGCCATTTGGGATGCAGACCTTTGGTTTTTGTGTGAGAGGGCTGCGAGAACTTTAACATGAATTGATTTACATAATTAAAACAACATGCCTGGAGGCAGCCTACAGGACACTGAATAGGCTTATAAAAAAAACTATAAAATAAAAATATTCTAGATTGTCTACTATTAAAAACAACAATTTGATATTAGCTGGCATTTTTTGGTTAGGAATATGCAGAATAGATCATCTTATGAAACTAAGCCTGGGCTCGTATTATAAAAGCGTCATTGTACAGAATCGTTTTCACCATATCTATTTCCAATTTTACTTTTGATGTAAGACAGCGGCAGTGTATTTGCACTACTAAAGTATATATTAAATGATATCAACAAGAGACATTGGTTGTTGGGAGGCAGGTAGCCTAGCGGTTAGAGCGTTGGGCCAGTAACCAAAAGGTCGCTGGTTTGAATACCCTAGCCGACAAGGTGCAAAATCTGTTGATTTGCCCATGAGCAAGGCACTTAACCCTAATTTGCTCCAGGGGCACCGTACTACTATGACTGACCCTGTAAAACAACACATTTCACTGCACCTATCCGGTGTATTTGACAATACATATATTTTTATGGTCAAACCCACATCTCATTACACTCAGGTGCTAAGTGAATATGGTACTTAGGTGCTGAGTGAATATGGTACTTAGGTGCTGAGTGAATATTGTTAAACCTGACAAAGATCCACTGTGGCTCGAAACATTGTCGCTATTAAAGAGTGGTATTAGAAGCATAATGCAGAGGCCTTAGCCTTCACCTGGCGCAATGAGGCCTAAGTAAGTACGGAAGTAAATTAGGAGCATAACATACCTTTTTGTCCTTATCAACAAGAGATATATCATCTTATATAAGATTCAGTAATAGCCATCAACTACGTGAATCATTCATATATTCATATAGGCTCTATACAAAGAGTTAAAACATAAAGGGTTAAAAAAAGATCCTCTCCATTCTGTTGTTAAACAACTTAGCTAGGGTGTTTTATGTAGCTCTTACACTACATCTTATCAATAGACTTATTTCAATGCACATATGAATTCAGTTTAGAGGACAATGGCCAGTGGATCAACTGGGATGACCTTTTAGTTGAACTCTGAGCTTTTTCCCTTCTCTCTCTTTTTGTCCTCTCCTCGCTCTCTCTTTTCTTCCTCCTGAGGGCCTTTAGCGGCAACAACAATAAAGTTCAACTTGATGCAGGAGTGTGACCATCCACTTTGACAAGAGCACCAAGGCCACATTATCTGTCCGGAGAGGGGAGACGGCCTGGTGGCTATGCAGGCCTGGTTGGTCTGATTGACCTGCCCAATAGACGGACCACTAATCTGTGAATGAAAGGAGGCTTTAAAAATGCCATGGAGGCGATTGTAGGTCTAAACAGTGTCGCTTGCTCGCACAAGGCCAAGGATATCAGAAAGACACAGACATCCTGCCTTGTACAGGTGTTGCCATTGTTAGCTCTGGCCTCTTGCACACGTTGGTCTGTCTGTGACCGGGCTGGAGACATTATCAGACGAC
This sequence comes from Coregonus clupeaformis, assembly GCF_020615455.1. Lineage (NCBI taxonomy): Eukaryota > Metazoa > Chordata > Actinopteri > Salmoniformes > Salmonidae > Coregonus > Coregonus clupeaformis. The sequence continues at coordinate 20,910,059 of NC_059231.1, read as the reverse complement.
TGATGGCTGGTTTAATCTGGTGGCTGACACCCTCAGCTGGACCACGCCAACTCATGTGTCAGACCACATCACATGGCTTGTCACTGCGATGGCCACAGTACTGGCCAAGGCAATGTCCCCATTTGATTTCCAGCATTCAGAATCCATTTATAGGAAAGGAGAGAGAGTGGTTAATAAAAAAGGCAAGGAGGGAGACGGGGTTTTAGAGTAACGCCTTTTGTGTTTAACTGTCAGCTGGGACACTCCCTCCATTGTGCGACGTTATTAGAGGCTCCCTGGGAAACTAGGGTGCAGAGATTCACCGTTCCCTCTGTAACAGGTGAGAGCTCCTGCATGCCACAGTTTATATTCCGCAGCACCACTGACTTAACAACAGCTTCACAATAAAACAAGATACATCATCCCCAGAGAGAGAGAGAGAGAGAGAGAGAGAGAGAGAGAGAGAGAGAGAGAGAGAGAGAGAGAGAGAGAGAGAGAGAGAGAGAGAGAGAGAGAGAGAGAGAGAGAGAGAGAGAGAGAGAGAGAGAGAGAGAGAGAGAGAGAGAGAGAGAGAGAGAGAGAGAGAGAGAGAGAGAGAGAGAGAGAGAGAGAGAGAGAGAGAGAGCGCGCACGAGCAGGGGGGAGAGAGAGAGAGAGAGAGAGCGAGCGAGCAGGGGGGAGAGAGAGAGAGAGAGAGAGAGAGCGAGCGAGCGAGCAGGGGGGAGAGAGGCCAGGGGGGAGGTAAGGGGAGAGAGAGCGACAGAGAGAATGAGAGAGAGAATGAGAGAGAGAGAGATGCCTACAGGGTGCACTGTGTACCATTGTGCGAGGCTGTCCAGGTATCATTTTAACAGGCAGTCATGTGTGCTAAGCGTCAAAGCGACATGTGGCCCAAAGTTCTGCATTTCTCTCCCAGATGGATTATCTTGGCAAAGGAGAAATGCTCACTAACAGGGATGTAAACAAATTTGTGCACAAAATTTGAGAGAAATAAGCTTTTTGTGCATATGGAACATTTCTGGGATATTTTATTTCAGCTCACAAAACATGGGACCAACACTTTACATGTTGGGTTTATATTTTTGTTCAGTATAAAAGCTATATGGCAGATAACTTAACCTGTTTATAAGAGTCCAGCATGTAGTCATATCCTGTGAATGATATTGCTCTGCCTGTGTTGTGCTGTGCCTGCTGGAGGAGTGTATTAAGGACTTTACCCTGGTCCCTGCCTGCTAGCTGACTGGAGGAGTGTATTACGTTACCCTGGTCCCTGCCTGCTAGCTGACTGGAGGAGTGTATTACGTTACCCTGGTCCCTGCCTGCTAGCTGACTGGAGGAGTGTATTACGTTACCCTGGTCCCTGCCTGCTAGCAGACTGGAGGAGTGTATTACGTTACCCTGGTCCCTGCCTGCTAGCTGACTGGAGGAGTGTATTACGTTACCCTGGTCCCTGCCTGCTAGCTGACTGGAGGAGTGTATTACATTACCCTGGTCCCTGCCTGCTAGCTGACTGGAGGAGTGTGTTACGTTACCCTGGTCCCTGCCTGCTAGCTGACTGGAGGAGTATATTAAGGACATTACCCTGGTCCCTGCCTGCTAGCTGACTGGAGGAGTGTGTTACGTTACCCTGGTCCCTGCCTGCTAGCTGACTGGAGGAGTGTGTTACGTTACCCTGGTCCCTGCCTACTAGCTGACTGGAGGAGTGTATTAAGGACATTACCCTGGTCCCTGCCTGCTAGCTGACTGGAGGAGTGTGTTACGTTACCCTGGTCCCTGCCTGCTAGCTGACTGGAGGAGTGTATTACGTTACCCTGGTTCCTGCCTGCTAGCTGACTGGAGGAGTGTGTTACGTTACCCTGGTCCATGCCTGCTAGCTGACTGGAGGAGTGTATTACGTTACCCTGGTCCCTGCCTGCTAGCTGACTGGAGGAGTATATTAAGGACATTACCCTGGTCCCTGCCTGCTAGCTGACTGGAGGAGTGTATTACGTTACCCTGGTCCCTGCCTGCTAGCTGACTGGAGGAGTATATTAAGGACTTTACCCTGGTCCCTGCCTGCTAGCTGACTGGAGGAGTGTATTACGTTACCCTGGTCCCTGCCTGCTAGCTGACTGGAGGAGTGTGTTACGTTACCCTGGTCCCTGCTTGCTAGCTGACTGGAGGAGTATATTAAGGACATTACCCTGGTCCCTGCCTGCTAGCTGACTGGAGGAGTGTGTTACGTTACCCTGGTCCCTGCCTGCTAGCTGACTGGAGGAGTGTATTAAGGACATTACCCTGGTCCCTGCCTGCTAGCTGACTGGAGGAGTGTGTTACGTTACCCTGGTCCCTGCCTGCTAGCTGACTGGAGGAATGTGTTACGTTACCCTGGTCCCTGCCTGCTAGCTGACTGGAGGAGTGTGTTACGTTACCCTGGTCCCTGCCTGCTAGCTGACTGGAGGAGTGTATTAAGGACATTATCCTGGTCCCTGCCTGCTAGCTGACTGGAGGAGTGTGTTACGTTACCCTGGTCCCTGCCTGCTAGCTGACTGGAGGAGTGTGTTACGTTACCCTGGTCCATGCCTGCTAGCTGACTGGAGGAGTGTATTACGTTACCCTGGTCCCTGCCTGCTAGCTGACTGGAGGAGTGTGTTACGTTACCCTGGTCCCCTGCCTGCTAGCTGACTGGAGGAGTGTATTACGTTACCCTGGTCCCTGCCTGCTAGCTGACTGGAGGAGTGTGTTACGCTACCCTGGTCTCTGCCTGCTAGCTGACTGGAGGAGTGTGTTACGTTACCCTGGTCCCTGCCTGCTAGCTGACTGGAGGAGTGTATTAAGGACATTACCCTGGTCCCTGCCTGCTAGCTGACTGGAGGAGTGTGTTACGTTACCCTGGTCCAAGCCTGCTAGCTGACTGGAGGAGTGTGTTACGTTACCCTGGTCCATGCCTGCTAGCTGACTGGAGGAGTGTGTTACGTTACCCTGGTCCCTGCCTGCTAGCTGACTGGAGGAGTATATTAAGGACATTACCCTGGTCCCTGCCTGCTAGCTGACTGGAGGAGTGTGTTACATTACCCTGGTCCCTGCCTGCTAGCTGACTGGAGGAGTGTGTTACGTTACCCTGGTCCCTGCCTGCTAGCTGACTGGAGGAGTGTGTTACGTTACCCTGGTCCCTGCCTGCTAGCTGACTGGAGGAGTGTATTACGCTACCCTGGTCCCTGCCTGCTAGCTGACTGGAGGAGTGTGTTACGTTACCCTGGTCCCTGCCTGCTAGCTGACTGGAGGAGTGTGTTACGTTACCCTGGTCCATGCCTACTAGCTGACTGGAGGAGTGTAATACGTTACCCTGGTCCCTGCCTGCTAGCTGACTGGAGGAGTGTATTACGTTACCCTGGTCCCTGCCTGCTAGCTGACTGGAGGAGTATATTAAGGACATTACCCTGGTCCCTGTCTGCTAGCTGACTGGAGGAGTGTATTACGTTACCCTGGTCCCTGCCTGCTAGCTGACTGGAGGAGTATATTAAGGACATTACCCTGGTCCCTGCCTGCTAGCTGACTGAAGGAGTGTATTACGTTACCCTGGTCCCTGCCTGCTAGCTGACTGGAGGAGTATATTAAGGACATTACCCTGGTCCCTGCCTGCTAGCTGACTGGAGGAGTGTGTTACGCTACCCTGGTCCCTGCCTGCTAGCTGACTGGAGGAGTGTGTTACGTTACCCTGGTCCATGCCTGCTAGCTGACTGGAGGAGTGTGTTACGTTACCCTGGTCCATGCCTGCTAGCTGACTGGAGGAGTGTGTTACGTTACCCTGGTCCCTGCCTGCTAGCTGACTGGAGGAGTGTATTAAGGACATTATCCTGGTCCCTGCCTGCTAGCTGACTGGAGGAGTGTGTTACGTTACCCTGGTCCCTGCCTGCTAGCTGACTGGAGGAGTGTGTTACGTTACCCTGGTCCATGCCTGCTAGCTGACTGGAGGAGTGTATTACGTTACCCTGGTCCCTGCCTGCTAGCTGACTGGAGGAGTGTGTTACGTTACCCTGGTCCCTGCCTGCTAGCTGACTGGAGGAGTGTATTACGTTACCCTGGTCCCTGCCTGCTAGCTGACTGGAGGAGTGTGTTACGCTACCCTGGTCTCTGCCTGCTAGCTGACTGGAGGAGTGTGTTACGTTACCCTGGTCCCTGCCTGCTAGCTGACTGGAGGAGTGTATTAAGGACATTACCCTGGTCCCTGCCTGCTAGCTGACTGGAGGAGTGTGTTACGTTACCCTGGTCCAAGCCTGCTAGCTGACTGGAGGAGTGTGTTACGTTACCCTGGTCCATGCCTGCTAGCTGACTGGAGGAGTGTGTTACGTTACCCTGGTCCCTGCCTGCTAGCTGACTGGAGGAGTATATTAAGGACATTACCCTGGTCCCTGCCTGCTAGCTGACTGGAGGAGTGTGTTACATTACCCTGGTCCCTGCCTGCTAGCTGACTGGAGGAGTGTGTTACGTTACCCTGGTCCCTGCCTGCTAGCTGACTGGAGGAGTGTGTTACGTTACCCTGGTCCCTGCCTGCTAGCTGACTGGAGGAGTGTATTACGCTACCCTGGTCCCTGCCTGCTAGCTGACTGGAGGAGTGTGTTACGTTACCCTGGTCCCTGCCTGCTAGCTGACTGGAGGAGTGTGTTACGTTACCCTGGTCCATGCCTACTAGCTGACTGGAGGAGTGTAATACGTTACCCTGGTCCCTGCCTGCTAGCTGACTGGAGGAGTGTATTACGTTACCCTGGTCCCTGCCTGCTAGCTGACTGGAGGAGTATATTAAGGACATTACCCTGGTCCCTGTCTGCTAGCTGACTGGAGGAGTGTATTACGTTACCCTGGTCCCTGCCTGCTAGCTGACTGGAGGAGTATATTAAGGACATTACCCTGGTCCCTGCCTGCTAGCTGACTGAAGGAGTGTATTACGTTACCCTGGTCCCTGCCTGCTAGCTGACTGGAGGAGTATATTAAGGACATTACCCTGGTCCCTGCCTGCTAGCTGACTGGAGGAGTGTGTTACGCTACCCTGGTCCCTGCCTGCTAGCTGACTGGAGGAGTGTGTTACGTTACCCTGGTCCATGCCTGCTAGCTGACTGGAGGAGTGTGTTACGTTACCCTGGTCCATGCCTGCTAGCTGACTGGAGGAGTGTATTACGTTACCCTGGTCCCTGCCTGCTAGCTGACTGGAGGAGTGTGTTACGTTACCCTGGTCCCTGCCTGCTAGCTGACTGGAGGAGTGTATTACGTTACCCTGGTCCCTGCCTGCTAGCTGACTGGAATAGTATATTAAGGACATTACCCTGGTCCCTGCCTGCTAGCTGACTGGAGGAGTGTATTACGTTACCCTGGTCCCTGCCTGCTAGCTGACTGGAGGAGTATATTAAGGACATTACCCTGGTCCCTGCCTGCTAGCTGACTGGAGGAGTGTATTACGTTACCCTGGTCCCTGCCTGCTAGCTGACTGGAGGAGTGTATTACGTTACCCTGGTCCCTGCCTGCTAGCTGACTGGAGGAGTATATTAAGGACATTACCCTGGTCCCTGCCTGCTAGCTGACTGGAGGAGTATATTAAGGACATTACCCTGGTCCATGCCTGGTAGCTGACTGGAGGAGTGTGTTACGTTACCCTGGTCCCTGCCTGCTAGCTGACTGGAGGAGTATATTAAGGACATTACCCTGGTCCCTGCCTGCTAGCTGACTGGATGAGTGTAGAATGTTACACATTAACAGCCTTTCCATTAAGTCACCCTGTGTATCCATGGAGACACCACCTTCTCTCCAGCTCCTCTGAACAGATAGCAGTCCCTCGCTCAACTTAGCTTAGTCCACCATGTTTTCTGTTTTTTGTCTTTGTAAACTTAGTTTGGTGAGGTGGAGAAAACTTCCCACAGGGCGAGTCAAGTGAATTAGTTAGAGAGAAAGTAGATTGTGTGGATGTACTGTATGAATGAGTGGGTGAATGAACCAGTAAAGGATGGAGGTGTTGTGGTGATGGATAAAGGAGTTAGTGATTGAGTGTTTTAATTTAATCATGGGAGGCAGTAATTAAGTTAGATGAGTAGGATAGTATTTAAGTGAGTCACTGAATGACCATGTGAGTTACATCAAGGGAGAGCGTGAGTGAATAGGAGTTTGTGTGTGTCTGTGTGTGCCTGTGTGTGCCTGTGTGTGTGTGTGCCTGTGTGTGCCTGTGTGTGCCTGTGTGTGCCTGTGTGTGCCTGTGTGTGTCTGTGTGTGTCTGTGTGTGCCTGTGTGTGCCTGTGTGTGCCTGTGTGTGTCGGTGTGTGTCTGTGCTTCAATGTGTGTGTGTTCTCTCATCATGGGAGAGCGGCAGTGTGTGTGTGTGTGTTAATAGCCGTCTGCTCCTGTCTCTCTCTGTGGAGGATGAAACAGAGCGTAGCAGATGCTCTACTCTGTACCAAAGGTATCATAGACATACAGTATTACTTTCAATGGAAGGAGTACCAGTTCTGTCTCAGTGTATTCCCCACAGACTGTCTGCCTGTCTGCCTGCCTGCCTTTCTGTCTGTCTGTCTGTCTGTCTGTCTGTCTGTCTGTCTGTCTGTCTGTCTGTCTGTCACACCAAACCCTGTTATCAGTCATTGTTGAAGCACAGAACATATGTCGCTGTCTGACACACTGCATTTCTAAAAGAAAACACACCAACAATATAACACAGGTTCATCACCTACAGTGAAAACACACCAGCAATATAACACAGGTTCATCACCTACAGTGAAAACACACCAGCAATATAACACAGGTTCATCACCTACAGTGAAAACACACCAGCAATATAACACAGGTTCATCACCTACAGTGAAAACACACCAGCAATATAACACAGGTTCATCACCTACAGTGAAAACACACCAGCAATATAACACAGGTTCATCACCTACAGTGAAAACACACCAGCAATATAACACAGGTTCATCACCTACAGTGAAAACACACCAGCAATATAACACAGGTTCATCACCTACAGTGAAAACACATATGATACTGTGAATCTCTTCACTGAACTTGTTTTATTTTGGCTAATATTGTGGTTTATAGTGTACTTAGTGCTGATACATATTCACAAAGTTGATAATGTTAACCTTTTGTGAAAGGAACCAGAGACACATTCCCATAGGTGTTTTGGGATTATTTAAGGATTTCCCAATACAGTATCTCCCAAATTTGGGAGATTAACCCAAATCACACGCAGATAGCATTTGCTGTTATAATCACAACACAGTTTTTATATTCACAACATAGTTGTTACAGTTCTGTCTTCTGTGAATAAATCCTGATGAAATGTTACTGTCAATCTGGGAGATCTGTGAATGACATCCCTCTGTTAAAAGCAATACAGACTATACACACAGCCCAAATAATCCCAAATATCTAGTCCATTTATCCAGCATGAAGGGAGTATTGGGTTGGGTTGGGGGGCAGAGCACATATGGGAGGGGGGGGGTTGTATGTACATGTGAGCGTGTGTATGAGTGTGTGTATCTGTATGAGTGTGTGTATCTGTATGAGTGTGTGTATCTGTATGAGTGTGTGTATTGGGATCCAGAGCCTTAGCCCGGTGATCCCCCAGCTTGAGGGGGAAATCTGGAGATGGCCGGGTGGGGAGGGGACTGGGGGCACCCCCATCGCTAATGCGTTCTAATGCCAGCTCCTGACACAGCGGCAGATGCTCCCGGTTTGGCAGGGCATCTGAGGATCTGAATAAGGGTCTGGTTGTTGGGTTCGCCCCCCCTCCCGTATGGAGGCTACGCCACAAGAAGGAGCACAAGATGGGGACAAGACGAGTCCAGCCTAGATGACTCAGTACTCTGTTAGCCTGGTCCCAGATCTGTTTGTGCTGTCTTGCCTACACCTATGGTCATCTAAATCCCTCTTCCTCTCCTGGCTCCAACAGAAGAGATCCAGGACCCAGCCATATGAGGCCCTGACCTTCCCCACACCCAGGCCTCCCAGCTCAGGCTCAGCCAAGACGGTCGTTTACCACCCACCCACCCAGCCAGCCAGCCAGCCAGCCAGTCTGTCAGGGATTTTCAGCGGGGGAAAAATAAGACATCTGTTCCTAAAGGATTAGCAAATATTTGGTGCCCTTCTGAAAGCCTATCTGTGTGTGTCTGAGTATTGTCATTGGAGTAGTCACTGAGCTGTATATGTGCCTTAGAGCTCTCTCTCTCTCTCTCTCTCTCTCTCTCTCTCTCTCTCTCTCTCTCTCTCTCCTCTTTCTATCTCTCTGGTGAACCTTCACCCTCCCAGTGTTTTTAAACTCATTAAATGGGAGACTAGCAGTCAAATGAAAAGAATCGGGACAACACTGATAGAACAGGAGGCTGAGGCGGCTGAGTAATTGGCCTCAGCTGTAATAGCCATAGCTTGCGTTCCAAATGGCACCCTATTTCCTATATAGCACACTACTTTTGACCAGAGTCCTATGGGACCTGGTCAAAAGTAGTGCACTATATAGGGAGTAGGGTGCCATTTGGGACAGAACGATATATTTCCCATCATATCCCCATTGTGATCGTTAGCCCACCAGAGGGGAGGAGGCTCTTAGTCTTCCTGGTACTGGATGGACAGAAGCTTTATTTTCCAACAGAATCAATGAGAAACCTGACCTCAGCTCCAGGTAATTTACTGGTGATTATGGGAAAAGTAGTCCCTGGTGACTTGGGGTTGTCTCCAGGGGTAGAGAGAAGCCCTTAGCAGGTCTAAGCAGATGCTCTGGTGACTGAGTCTCGACCACAGCCACAGGAGCCACCCTCCTCTCCTCCTGGTTCTGTCTGTCTGCACTTAGTGGGGCTGGTGGTCCGACAGATGTAGTCACTGTGTTGGGTGACCTGAGTGAATGTGTGTGTGTGTGTTGGGTGACATTAGGCCAGCAGTATGGTCCTCAGGGGTAAATCAGCATTAAACCCATGAGTCAGAAACTGAAGATATTATAATCGGATGGAAACTGATGATCTCATGTTGTTGTCCACAAGTGGCTGCAACATCACACTCTAATCGCACATACAGTAATTCAGTCAATGTATTCAGTCAATGTAGCACCATCATTGGTTACGTCAGTTAAGCTCCCACGATGACCAGTTTTCCACGTCATGTTAGCAACTCGTAGGATAACTCATATAAGCTTTGTATTTGTAAGGCTGATTACTAGGATTTTCAGGGATCAATTGAAAACCATAGCTTGCAAGTCTTTTTCATCTAGCAGGAAGTAGGTGGTAAATGGGCATATTGATGTATTTTTTGGTGTACTGAAGTGACCCAATAAATCCATGTTGCTGTTGTGTGTGTTATCCAGTGTTGATGGTTAACATTTCCTCGCCTCATGGGGAGAGAGAGGACTTAGTTAAACCCTGATTGAAGAGAAAGATCCCTCCCCAGCCTGGCTCCCCTGCCAGCCATGTTGCTATGGTACATAATCCTTTGTGTAGTCTGAAGCCTGTAGGAAAGCTCTACTGAGGACTGGACTGAAACATAGCCTAATTCTCTGCATCATATGAAGACTCAGGTTTCATGTTGTTTTAGAAAGCAGAAGGCCAAACAGATTTACAGTCATAGGGTTCCAATTACCTAATGTCAGGAGTTGCTATGGTAGGTGTGGTGTGGAATCAGGCGCAGGAGGCAGAAGTAAAGTCCAACAAAAATACTTTAGTAGATATCACAATAAATATCCAAAACCAGCCCGGAGGCGAGAAAAGCGCGCACAGGCGTATACAAACGGGCGCAATCAACAAGTGCGTAATCTACTCCTAAAACACAACCAAGGAGGAAAGCACAAAATAGCGCACCAAAATACATGCAGCGCAGCAACACGACATGGAACAATTACACACAACACCTAACTAACAACAAGGAAACTAAATAGGGTGCTAATTGAGACATAACACAAAACAGGTGTGACAAACAGACAAAACCAATCAAACAAGAAACATAGAGCGGTGGCAGCTAGTACTCCGGAGACGACGACCGCCGAAACCTGCCCGAACAAGGAGGAGGGGCCGCCTCGGCCGAAACCGTGACAGTACCCCCCCCTTGACGCGCGGCTCCAGCCGTGCGCCGCCCCCGGCCTCGGGGACGACCAGGAGGACGCGGAGCAGGGCGCGTAGGATGACCCCGATGGAATTCGGTCAGCAGGGACGGATCCAGAATGTCCCTCCTCGGCACCCAGCACCGCTCCTCCGGACCGTACCCCTCCCACTCCACGAGATATTGGAGACCGGCGTCTCGAATCCAGGATGGTCCGAACAGTGTACGCCGGAGCCCCCTCGATGTCCAACGGGGGCGGAGGAGTCTCCTCAATCTCAAAGTCCTGGAGTGGACCAGCTACCACCGGCCTGAGGAGAGACACATGGAACGAGGGGTTAATATTCTTGTAATCAATGGGCAGTTGTAACCTGTAACACACCTCGTTCAATCTCCTCAGGACTTTAAAAGGCCCCACAAACCGCCGACCCAGCTTCCGGCAGGGCAGGCGGAGGGGCAGGTTTCTGGTTGAGAGCCAGACTCGATCTCCAGGTGCGTACACTGGCCCCTCACTGCGGTGTAGGTCGGCGCTCGTCTTCTGTCGACGGATGGCTCGCTGCAGATGGACGTGTGCAGCGTTCCACGTCTCCTCCGAGCGCCGCACCCACTCATCCACAGCAGGGGCCTCGATCTGGCTCTCATGCCAAGGTGCCAGAACCGGCTGGTACCCTAACACACACCGGAAAGGGATTAGTCTCGTGGAGGAGTGGCGGAGAGAGTTCTGTGCCATCTCGGCCCAGGGCACATATCTCGCCCACTCCTCCGGCCGGCCCTGACAATATGACCTCAGAAACCTACCCACATCCTGGTTGACTCGTTCGACCTGCCCATTACTCTCCGGGTGGTAACCCGAGGTAAGGCTCACCGAGACCCCCAACCGTTCCATAAAGGCTCTCCAGACTCTGGAGGTAAACTGGGGGCCTCGATCGGACACTATATCCTCGGGTACCCCGTAATGCCGGAAGACGTGAGTAAATAGAGCCTCAGCGGTCTGTAGGGCAGTAGGAAGACCCGGCATGGGAAGGAGACGACAGGCCTTCGAGAACCGATCCACAACGACCAGGATGGTGGTATTCCCTTGTGAGGAGGGAAGGTCGGTAACAAAATCCACCGAGAGGTGAGACCAGGGTCGTTGTGGAACGGGCAGGGGTTGTAATTTACCCCTGGGCAAGTGTCTGGGCGCCTTACACTGGGCACACACTGAGCAGGAGGAGACATAAACCCTCACATCCCTGGCTAACGTTGGCCACCAGTACTTCGTACTAAGGCAGTGCACTGTCCGGCCAATACCTGGATGTCCAGAGGAGGGGGACGTGTGAGCCCAATAAATCAGCCGATCCCGGACCTCGGCGCGGGGACGTACGTCCGACCCACCGGACACTGTGGAGGGCTAGGGTCGGTGCGTAATGCCCGCTCGATCTCCGCATCGACCTCCCACACCACCGGTGCCACCAGACAAGACTCCGGTAGTATGGGAATGGGCTCCACGCACCTCTCCTCCGTGTCATACCGCCGGGACAGGGCATCTGCCTTCCCGTTCTGGGACCCAGGGATGTAAGTGATCTTGAACACAAACCGGGCGAGAAACATAGTCCATCGAGCCTGGCGAGGATTCAGTCTCCTAGCTGCCCGAATGTATTCCAGGTTACGGTGGTCGGTCAGAATGAGGAAAGGGTGCTGAGCCCCCTCAAGCCAATGCCTCCACACCTTTAGGGCCTGTACTACGGCTAACAGCTCCCTGTCCCCTACGTCATAATTCCGCTCCGCCGGACTGAGCTTCTTAGAATAAAAAGCACAGGGGCGGAGCTTAGGTGGTGTGCCGGACCGTTGTGAAAGAACTGCCCCGATACCGGCCTCAGACGCGTCCACCTCTACTTGGAAGGGTAAAGTGGGATCCGGGTGCGCCAGCACTGGAGCCGAGGTAAACAGGTCCTTCAGTCTCCCAAAGGCCCTGTCCGCCTCAGCCGACCACTGCAAGCGCACCGGACCCCCCTTAAGAAGAGACGTTATGGGAGCTGCCACCTGTCCAAAACCCCGGATAAACCTTCGGTAGTAATTCGCAAAACCCAAGAACCGCTGCACCTCTTTAACCGTAGTTGGGGTTTGCCAATTACGCACGGGCGGACACTCGGTCCACCTCCATTCTCACCCCTGACGCAGACAACTGGTAACCCAAAAGGAGACTGACTCCTGAAAGAACAGACATTTCTCGGCTTTGACATACAGGTCATGCTCCAACAGTCTCCTCAATACCCTGCGCACCAGGGCTACATGCTCGGCCCGAGTAGAACTGTACACAAGAATATCATCTATGTACACCACTACTCCCTGCGCCTGCATGTCCCGGAAAATCTCATCTACAAACGATTGGAAGACTGATGGAGCATTCATTAACCCATATGGCATGACGAGATACTCGTAATGGCCGGAGGTAGTACTAAATGCTGTCCTCCACTCATCGCCCTCCCTAATGCGCACCAAGTTATATGCGCTCCTGAGGTCCAATTTTGTGAAGAACCGTGCCCCGTGTAATGACTCCGTCATGGTCGCAATCAGCGGGAGTGGATAACTATATTTCACAGTCACCTGATTGAGACCGCGGTAATCAATACACGGACGCAAACCTCCATCCTTTTTCTTCACAAAAAAGAAGCTCGAGGACGCGGGAGAAGTGGAGGGCCGTATGTATCCCTGTCTCAGAGACTCGGCAATGTAAGTCTCCATTGCCCTTTTCTCCTCCTGTGACAAAGGATACACATGGCTCCGCGGGAGCGCAGCTCCTGTCTGGAGGTCTATCGCACAATCCCCCTGTCTATGAGGTGGCAACCTTGCCGCTCTGGTCTTACTAAACACAAGTGCCAAATCCTCATACTCAGGCGGAATGTGCAGTGCTGGCATCTGGTTCGGGCTCTCCACCGAGGTCGCCCCTACGGAAACACCCAGACATAGCCCCTCACACTGAGCAGACCACCCTTTAAGAGCCTTCTCTCGCCACGAAATCGTAGGATCATGGGTAATCAACCAGGGAAGCCCCAGTACCACCGGATACGCAGGAGAGTCGATCAGATAGAGTTGAATCGTCTCCTCATGACCCCCCTGCGTCATCATCCTAAGTGGCGCCGTGACCTCCCTAATTAACCCAGATCCTAACGGACGACTATCTAAGGCTTGTACAGGGAAGGGTTTATCGACTGGAAGGAGGGGAATCCCTAACTTAACACAGAATTTACGATCTACAAAATTCCCAGCTGCGCCTGAATCGACTAGCGCCTTATGCTGGGAACGAGGTGCAACCTGTGGGAAACAAACAGGTAATGTAATGTGTACGACAGAAAGCTCTGGGTAAGTAGGGCGCCTACTCACCTGGGAGGACTCCCCAATGTGTGACCTGCCATCTCCCTCACCAGGGGACCCTCCCCAGCACCTAGCCGCGGTGTGCCCTCCGCGGCCACAGTTGGTGCAGGAGACTGCCCCCCTCGGGTTCCTTCCTCTCTTCCCTCTAGCGCCAGCACCTCCAAGCTCCATCGGGCTCTGCTCGGAGGCGCTGGAGGGTGGAATGGGAGGCCCCCACCTGGGACGTCCGCGGGTCGCGAGCAGGGTGTCCAGCCGAATGGCCATGTCCACCAGCTGGTCAAATGTTAGTGTAGTATCCCTGCACGCTAACTCTCTGCGGACGTCCTCCCGAAGGCTACATCTAAAGTGGTCTATTTCCACCCTGCATCGGCCGCTAGAGTCCGGAACTCCAGCGCAAACTCTTGAGCGCTCCTCATCCCCTGTCGGAGGTGGAATAGACGCTCCCCCGCCGCCTTCCCTTCTGGTGGATGGTCGAAGACAGCACGGAAGCGGCGGGAGAACTCCGCATAGGTGACTGTGGCGGCGTCTATTCCCCTCCATTCGGCGTTGGCCCACTCCAACGCCTTGCCGGTGAGACAGGAGATGAGGGCGGAAACGCTCGTATCCCGAGGGCGCCGGGTGTATGGTGGCAAGGTAGAGTTCCACTTGTAATAGGAACCCCTGACACCCGGCAGCGGTGCCGTCGTACGCCCTCGGGAGCGAGAGCCGAATCCCACTGGGTTCCGGTAGTTGGACGGGCGGGCTGTCCGATGGTGATGGTGCGATAGGTGGGGGTGTGGGTACCCCGCTGGTTTCCCATCGATGGAGGGTGTTCATTACGCGGTCCAAGGCGTGCCCGATCTGGTTGATTCGATCCTCTTGACCGCGAAGACGCTCCTCCATGATGTCGGTGGGTGCTCCTGCTGATTCCATATGTGGTGTGTAATTCTGTCAGGAGTTGCTATGGTAGGTGTGGTGTGGAATCAGGCGCAGGAGGCAGAAGTAAAGTCCAACAAAAATACTTTAGTAGATATCACAATAAATATCCAAAACCAGCCCGGAGGCGAGAAAAGCGCACACAGGCGTATACAAACGGGCGCAATCAACAAGTGCGTAATCTACTCCTAAAACACAACCAAGGAGGAAAGCACAAAATAGCGCACCAAAATACATGCAGCGCAGCAACACGACATGGAACAATTACACACAACACCTAACTAACAACAAGGAAACTAAATAGGGTGCTAATTGAGACATAACACAAAACAGGTGTGACAAACAGACAAAACCAATCAAACAAGAAACATAGAGCGGTGGCAGCTAGTACTCCGGAGACGACGACCGCCGAAACCTGCCCGAACAAGGAGGAGGGGCCGCCTCGGCCGAAACCGTGACACCTAATTAGGTTTCCAATGACCTATGGTCACTTACAGTATAATAAATGTTGTGATCCACAATATGGTGTTTACTTAAAAAACAGCACAATAATGGACAATGTAGTGTTCATGTTGCCAATGATCTAATAAATAGACCTAGCTGTAAGACTCATATATGGTTAAAGTGTCTATTTCGATATGATATGGAAAGCAGAGTGTTTTTTCCATCCATCCATCCATCCATCCATCCATCCATCCATCCATCCATCCATCCATCCCTCCCAGACAAAGTGTGGCTTAGTGTGTGTCTGTTGTCTCATCCCCTCTGTGAGGCTGTGGGCTGTGTGGAGTAAGCTGGGTGGATGATGATGAACTCCCGTGGCTCCCCTGGCCTCCTCCTAACCCTCCTGAGCTTCCTCGGCTGAGCCTCCTGATCCTCCCCCTGGCCTACCCTGTTCCTCCTGAGCACCAGCCACAGCCCCAACCCAGGCAGCAGTGACAGCATCATTTCTGCACCTGCTCCCAGCGTCAGGGCCTCAGAACCCAGGAGGAGTGGGAGAGAATCGAGAGACCGGAGAGTCACAGTGGGCCTGGAGGTCATAGGGGGAGGGTAGAGAGATAGGAGTGTCACAGTGGGCCTGGAGGTCATAGGGGGAGGATAGAGAGATAGGAGTGTCACAGTGGGCCTGGAGGTCATAGGGGGAGGATAGAGAGATAGGAGTGTCACAGTGGGCCTGGAGGTCATAGGGGGAGGATAGAGAGATAGGAGTGTCACAGTGGGCCTGGAGGTCATAGGGGGAGGATAGAGAGATAGGAGTGTCACAGTGGGCCTGGAGGTCATAGGGGGAGGATAGAGAGATAGGAGTGTCACAGTGGGCCTGGAGGTCATAGGGGGAGGATAGAGAGATGGGAGTGTCACAGTGGGCCTGGAGGTCATAGGGGGAGGATAGAGAGATAGGAGTGTCACAGTGGGCCTGGAGGTCATAGGGGGAGGATAGAGAGATAGGAGTGTCACAGTGGGCCTGGAGGTCATAGGGGGAGGATAGAGAGATAGGAGTGTCACAGTGGGCCTGGAGGTCATAGGGGGAGGATAGAGAGATAGGAGTGTCACAGTGGGCCTGGAGGTCATAGGGGGAGGATAGAGAGATGGGAGTGTCACAGTGGGCCTGGAGGTCATAGGGGGAGGGTAGAGAGATGGGAGTGTCACAGTGGGCCTGGAGGTCATAGGGGGAGGGTAGAGAGATAGGAGAGCAGGGCAGGAAGGCCCAGTGGGCCTGGAGATGTGGTCCTGCTCTCTAGTCTCATCTGTCTATCCTCTAGAGAGACTGGAGGGAGCAGGATGGGGTCACATCTCCAGGCCTGCTGTACCTTCCTGAGCTTCTCCACTCTGTTCCTCTCCTCTTCCGGTCCCCCATGACCCCATCGCTCCCTGGGACCCGGATGTTGGTCACCTCTGTCTGCACCTCTTCCTTGATCGTTGCTCGTTCCTTTCCTTTTGAACCTGTGACCCCGGGTGCTCCCCCGAAACCCCAGCGATCACAATGTAATATAAGAACGGATAGCTGGGCGGCTGGCTGAGGGTAGGGGTCCGGGGTCAGAGTTGGGCTCTGTCAGAGCAGAGGCTGAGGCTCAGGCTGGGGCTCAGGGGCCATAGGGCTCATTAGCGGGTCGAGGTCAGGACCTTCAGGGACCAACCACCAGGGATTAGAGTAATGAGGGGGATAATGGAGTCCATGAGGGGGATGAGGGGTTCAGCGTGCTGCCTCTCCCTATCGATCCCTGGGTTCCCACCAGGCTCCAGGAAGGCCAGGAGGGAACACTCCCTAATTCCGCCTAATTCTGATCCAGTGTGGAAGCTCAGTAGCTCAGTGGCTGGGTGCTTAGTGGAGGGCAGGGGGGAGAGAGAGGGGACAGGGGGAGCACAGAGAGGGAGAGGGCAGTGGGAGAGAGATAGAGAGAGCGCAAGGGGGAGCACAGAGAGGGCGGGAGAGAGAGAGAGGGCGGGGAGAGAGAGAGAGGGCAGGGGGAGCACAGAGAGAGGGCAAGGGGGAGCACAGAGAGAGGGCGGGGGAGAGAGAGAGGGCGGGGGACAGAGAGAGAGAGAGAGAGAGAGAGAGAGAGAGAGAGAGAGAGAGAGAGAGAGAGAGAGAGAGAGAGAGAGAGAGAGAGAGAGAGAGAGAGAGAGAGAGAGAGAGAGAGAGAGAGAGAGAGAGAGAGAGAGAGAGAGAGAGAGAGAGAGAGAGAGAGAGAGAGAGAGAGAGAGAGAGAGAGAGAGAGAGAGAGAGAGAGAGAGCAGGGGGGAGAGAGGCCAGGGGTGAGGTAAGGGGAGAGAGAGCGACAGAGAGAATGAGAGAGAGAGAGATGCCTACAGGGTATCTGTCTTTATTCATGGCTTCCCCTGTCTCCCTCAGCTCAGTGTCCCTGGCTGCAGTTCAGGCTGTGTAAGCGAGAGCCTCAACCCTCCTGACCTTTAGAAGTGAAGCAGACTCAACTCACTCTTTGTTCTGGTGATTTTACAGCAGGTGTCTCAGACCAATGCTTAATAAACAGTGATACAACTAATCACGTCTAGGAGGGATGGCTGCTTTCACTGACTAACAGATGTGCTTGACCTGGACCGGAAAACCCAGTGAAGCAGAAGTTTACATCTTTGTTTGCCCTTTTTAATTCTCTTCTCCTCTGCCTCTGTTTTTCCTGGCTCTTTTGGGGTCTAGACCAGTACTTTATACTGTGATATAAATTAGCTTTATCAATACATTTGATTGAGTGATTGATTGATTCTGCTCTTGTCTTGCAGGTTTCCAGAACAGGCCCAAGTCCCTGAAGGTGTTTGTGAACCCTGCCAGTCATAAGAAAGAGGCGTACCAGATCTACAGAGATGATGTGGCACCACTCTTTCAGCTAGCAGACATCAAGGCTGATGTGACCAGTAAGTGTCCCATGACAATGTTATGTCAGGTGTGTGGTCCTGTGTGGCTCATTTGGTAAGATTGTGGCACTCTATCACATACACATATTGTACAAACAATTACGCTCTCACTGCTTTTTTTAAGGCCGGGATTCAATTTGTAGTGCAGCGTGCTGGACAGCCGACAATTCGGCTTTTAAAGGCATTTTCCCCGAAGTTCGTGCAGATCGCATTCACAGTAAAATATTGATAAAAACGTCTGCTAAAGTGGCATATCTCATTAGACTGGTGTGTGGGCTGGGCATAACTGTACATCTGACCAGAGATGGTCTTTGTCCGTTGGTGTACTGTGTGGTTTCCCTGCCCTGAGACAGTTATTCCTGGGATAGGTGCATTCATGTTCTGCCCTCATGCTTTACCCACTCATATCACTCACTCTTCAGCGCTTCACTATCACATCAACACCATGCTGTCCACCAGGGTCAATCCCATTTTGATTCCATTAATTCAATTTCCTGAATTGACTTATTAACTGAATTAAATGAAATTGACCCCCACCCTGCTGTCCACCAATATGCTTCTCATGTATGTTGTTTGTGTGTAGCCTATGTGTGTGTGTGTGCACGTGTGTGTGTGTGTGTGTGTGTGTGTGTGTGTGTGTGTGTGTGTGTGTGTGTGTGTGTGTGTGTGTGTGTGTGTGTGCAGAGCAGCATCTGTAGTACTCTGGTGGATGTGCGTGCGGAGGGTCTCTTAAAGTGCATCTCACACGTAATGACAGGAGCAGTCTCTCCTCTCCTCTCCTCTCCTCTCCTCTCCTCTCCTCTCCTCTCCTCTCCTCTCCTCTCCTCTCCTCTCCTCTCCTCTCCTCTCCTCTCCTCTCCTCTCCTCTCCTCTCCTCTCCTCTCCTCTCCTCTCCTCTCCTCTCCTCACTGAGTAACCTGACCTAGGGGGAGGGGATAGACCCATCTGTTCATCCCCCCTCCTCCTCCTCTCCTCCTCTCCTCCGCCCCCTCCTCCTCTCCTCCTCCCCCTCCGCCTCTCCTCCTCCCCCCCTCCTCTCCTCCTCTCCTCCACCCCCTCCACCTCACCTCCTCCACTCCTCCTCTCCTCCACCCCTCCTCCCTCCTCTCCTCCTCCCCTCCCCCTCTCCTCCTCTCCTCCTCCCTCTCCCCCCCCTCTCCTCCTCCCCTCCTCCTCTCCTCCTCCTCCTCCTCCTCACACACACATGTGAAGATGCGCATGTACACACACAAACACACACAGCCCAACACCAGCTCTGTGTACGGACATCTCCTTCTCTTCTCCAGGAGGGGGTGTCCCAGTCATCCCACCAATCTGTGCTCTAATAAATGCTGCTACCATTGTGGGTGTCCGTGCGTGCGTGCGTACATACGTTAATAAATCCTGCTACCATTGTGGGTGTCCGTGCGTGCGTACGTTAATAAATGCTGCTACCATTGTGGGTGTCCGTGCGTGCGTACATACGTTAATAAATCCTGCTACCATTGTGGGTGTCCGTAGCGTGCGTGCGTTAATAAATGCTGCTACCATTGTGGGTGTCCGTGCGTGCGTACATACGTTAATAAATGCTGCTACCATTGTGGGTGTCCGTGCGTGCGTACGTTAATAAATGCTGCTACCATTGTGGGTGTCCGTGCGTACGTACGTTAATAAATGCTGCTACCATTGTGGGTGTCCGTGCGTGCGTACGTTAATAAATGCTGCTACCATTGTGGGTGTCCGTGCGTGCGTACATACGTTAATAAATCCTGCTACCATTGTGGGTGTCCGTGCGTGCGTACGTTAATAAATGCTGCTACCATTGTGGGTGTCCGTGCGTGCGTACGTTAATAAATGCTGCTACCATTGTGGGTGTCCGTGCGTGCGTACATACGTTAATAAATCCTGCTACCATTGTGGGTGTCCGTGCGTGCGTACATACGTTAATAAATCCTGCTACCATTGTGGGTGTCCGTGCGTGCGTACATACGTTAATAAATGCTGCTACCATTGTGGGTGTCCGTGCGTACGTACGTTAATAAATGCTGCTACCATTGTGGGTGTCCGTGCGTGCGTACGTTAATAAATGCTGCTACCATTGTGGGTGTCCGTGCGTACGTACGTTAATAAATGCTGCTACCTGATTCCAGAGGCTTCCAGAAGCCATTTAAACAGTAATATAATCTGTTAACGTCCCAAATTGCATCCTATTCCCTATATAGTACACTACTTTTGACCAGTGCACATAGGGCTCTGGTTAAAAGTAGTGCACTATGTATGGAATATATTTCCATTTGGGATGCAGACCCTTTTTCTTGATGATGTGTCCCACCCGGGGGAGTGGGGTGGGGGGTGGACGAGGAGGCATTAAAACACACTTTACCTAATATAAATTAAATGTCTAATTCTGGGCCTGCAGTGGCCAGGGACCAACTGGGTTTGATGATGTTATTATGCCGCTGAATTGGGAAGGTGACAAATGGATCAGCGATTTATTTTAACTACTGAATGATAATGTCGTTATCACAATATAATGACAGTCAGGTGGGAGTACAGATGGGAGTACATGTTGCAGTTGTGCATCCTGATGTACTATGCTGACTGCTCCCATTTGTATTATTTGTAAATATATTCTGTTAATAGTTCACTAAAGTGTATTGCAACGTACTGGCCGCCTCCTTGTCTTCTTTCTGAGGAGTACAGATGTCAAATTCAGTCATGTGACTGAGATATGCAAATTCTTCTTCTATGCTGATTTTTCAGTGTACAGGCTAGCTTCTGAATAGCAGGAGATGTTACTAATTTTGCAGTGTATGTACACAACATACTGTACATCAACATCATCTTGATGTGACAATACAACCAAATCCCCTGGTACCAGAGACTGGGACAGGACCAGGACATCCCCTTGTACCAGAGACTGAGACAGGACCAGGACATCACCTGGTACCAGAGATGGGGACAGGACATCCCCTGGTACCAGAGACAGGGACAGGGACCAGGACATCCCCTGGTACCAGAGACGGGGACAGGGCCAGGACATCCCCTGGTACCAGAGATGGGGACAGGGCCAGGACATCCCCTGGTACCAGGGAATGGGACAGGGACCAGGACATCCCCTGGTACCAGAGACGGGGAAGGGACCATGACATCCGCTGGTACCAGAGATGGGGAAAGGGACCAGGACATCCCCTGGTACCACAGACGGGAACAGGGACCAGGACATCCCCTGGTACCAGAGACGGGGACAGGGACCTGGACATCCCCTGGTACCAGAGACGGGGACAGGGACCAGGACATCCCCTGGTACCAGAGACTGGGCGAGGGACCAGGACATCCCCTGTTACCAGAGATGGGGACAGGGACCTGGACATCCCTTGGTACCAGAGGCGGGAACAGGGACAAGGACATTCCCTGGTACCAGAGATGGGGACAGGGCCAGGACATCCTCTGGTACCAGAGGCGTTGACAGGGACCAGGACATCCAGGCATGAAATACTCATGTGGTCCTGCTGATAATAATGATGCACATTCTCACACAACAATACTCATCTGCAAGTGTCACATCAGTCGTGGTGGAGCCTGTGATGTGTGTGTGTGATGGGTCAGTACAGCTGGGACTAACCCGCTCCGAAGGAGAGGTGGTGCCCCAGAAATGCTAAGTGGGGCACGGACATGTGATGCCATCTGCGGTATGGCACCCCGTTCCCCATATTCACTATTTACTGGCATCTGAGTGTGTGTGGTGGGGAGGGGGGTTTGTGCGTGTGTGTGTTTGCCACGGTGGGCTAGCCGATGCATAGTGACAGTTACCTAGTCTCTAGAGATTCAGGAACGTGGGTTCTCCTCTCCTCCCCATGGCGTGCCACCCTCTCCCCCCGTCTCCTTCACTAGCCACAACCCTGTCAACCTCTCTCTCTCTTCCCCCTGTCTCCTTCACTAGCCTCCTCCCTGTGAATCTCTCCACTAACCCTGTCAACCTCTCTCTCCCCCCTGCCTCCTCCACTAACCACATCCCTGTCAACCTCTCTCCCCCCTGTCTCCTTCACTAGCCACCAACCTGTCAACGTCTCTCTTCCCTGTGTCCTTCACTGGCCACCTCCATGTCAACCTCTCTCCCCCCTGTCTCCTTCACTAGCCACCACCCTGTCAACCTCTCTCCCCTCTGTCTCCTTCACTAGCCACCACCCTGTCAACCTCTCTCCCCCTGTCTCCTTCACTAGCCACCTTCCTGTCTACCTCTCCCCCCTGTCTCCTTCACTAGCCACCAACCTGTCAACGTCTCTCTTCCCTGTGTCCTTCACTGGCCACCTCCATGTCAACCTCTCTTCCCCCTGTCTCCTTCACTAGCCACCACCCTGTCAACCTCTCTCCCCCCTGTCTCCTCCACTAGCCACCACCCTGTCAACCTCTCTCCCCCCTGTCTCCTTCACTGGCCACCACCCTGTCAACCTCTCTCCCCCCATCTCCTTCACTGGCCACCATCCTGTCAACCTCTCTCTCCCCTGTCTCCTCCACTAGCCACCACCCTGTCAACCTCTCTCCCCCCTGTCTCCTTCACTGGCCACCACCCTGTCAACCTCTCTCCCCCCTGTCTCCTTCACTGGCCACCACCCTGTCAACGTCTCTCCCCCCTGTCTCCTCCACTAGCCACCACCCTGTCAACCTCTCTCCCCCCTGTCTCCTTCACTAGCCACCACCCTGTCAACCTCTCTCCCCTGTCTCCTTCACTAGCCACCACCCTGTCAACCTCTCTCCCCTGTCTCCTTCACTAGCCACCACCCTGTCAACCTCTCTCCCCTGTCTCCTTCACTAGCCACCACCCTGTCAACCTCTCTCCCCCTGTCTCCTTCACTAGCCACCACCCTGTCAACCTCTCTCCCCTGTCTCCTTCACTAGCCACCACCCTGTCAACCTCTCTCCCCTGTCTCCTTCACTAGCCACCACCCTGTCAACCTCTCTCTCCCCTGTCTCCTTCACTAGCCACCACCCTGTCAACCTCTCTCCCCTGTCTCCTTCACTAGCCACCACCCTGTCAACCTCTCTCCCCCCTGTCTCCTCCACTAGCCACCACCCTGTCAACCTCTCTCCCCCCTGTCTCCTTCACTAGCCACCACCCTGTCAACCTCTCTCTCCCCTGTCTCCTTCACTGGCCACCATCCTGTCAACCTCTCTCCCCCCTGTCTCCTTCACTAGCCACCACCCTGTCAACCTCTCTCTCCCCTGTCTCCTTCACTGGCCACCATCCTGTCAACCTCTCTCCCCCCTGTCTCCTTCACTAGCCACCACCCTGTCAACCTCTCTCTCCCTTTGTCGCCGGTGTTTGGCTGATAAGCCCACATCCCAATGTATCGGCTCAGCCATCTGCTGTTGTGTATTTCCATCATAGTAATCTGTCCTTCCTATATCCTTCCCCCCCAAAAAACCTTTGACCTCTCTCTGCCTGGACAAATTCTGCCCTACACTGCAACTGATTTAGGATTTAGAATGACACACCAACTACACTAATACGTAGTACATATAACTACATACAGTGCCTTCAGAAAGTATTCAGACTCATTTACTTTTTGTTACGTTACAGCCTTATTCTAAAATTGATATTTTTTAAGGCACACACCTGTCTATATAAGGCCTCACAGTTGACAATGCATGTCAAAGCAAAAACCAAGCCATTATGTCGAAGGAATTGTCTGTAGAGCTCCGAGACAGGATTGTGTAGAGGCACAGATCTGGGGAAGGCTGCCAAAAATGTCTGCAGCATTGAAGGTCCCCAAGAAAACAGTGGCCTCCATCATTCTTAAATGGAAGAAGTTTGGAACCACCAAGACTCTTCCTAGAGCTGGCCGCCCTGCCAAACTGAGCAATCGGGGGAGAAGGCCCTTGGTCAGGGAGGTGACCAAGAACCCAATGGTCACTCTGACAGAGCTCTAGAGTTCCTCTGTGGAGATGGGAGAACCTTCCAGAAGGACAACCATCTCTGCAGCACTCCACCAATCAGGCCTTTATGGTAGAGTGGCCAGACGGAAGCCACTCTTCAGTAAAAGGCACATGACAGCTCGCTTAGAGTTTGCCAAAAGGCACCTAAATACTCTCAGATCATGAGAAACAAGATTCTCTGGTCTGGTGAAACCAAGATTGAACTCTTTGGCCTGAATGCCAAGCGTCACATCTGGAGGAAACCTGGCACCATCCCTACGGTGAAGCATGGTGTTGGCAGCATCATGCTGTGGGGATGTTTTTCAGCGGGAGGGACTGGGAAACTAGTCAGGATAGAGGGAAAGATGAACCGAGCAAAGTACAGAGAGATCCTTGATGAAAACCTGCTCCAGAGCACTCAGGACCTCAGACTGGGGCGAAGGTTCACCTTCCAACAGGACAACGACCCTAAGCACACAGCCAAGACAACGCAGGAGTGGCTTCGGGACAAGTCTCTGAATGTCCTTGAGTGGCCCAGCCAGAGACCCAACTTGAACCGGATCGAACATCTCTGGAGAGACCTGAAAATAGCTGTGCAGCGACGCTCCCCATCCAACCTGACAGAGGTTGAGAGGATCTGCAGAGAAGAATGGGAGAAACTCCCCAAATACAGGTGTGCCAAGCTTGTAGCGTCATACCCAAGAAGACTCGAGGCTGTAATCGCTGCCAAAGGTGCTTCAACAAAGTACTGAGTAAAGGGTCTGAATACTTATGTAAATGTAATATTTCAGTTTTTTTTATTTTTATAAATTAGCTAACATTTCTAAAAACCTGTTTTTGCTTTGTCATTATGGGGTATTGTGTGTAGATTGATGAGGGAAAAAACAATTTAATAATTTTTAGAATAAGGCTGTAACGTAACAAAATGTGGAAAAAGTCAAGGGGTCTGAATACTTTCTGAATGCACTGTATAATATGTAGTAGTGTAGTATACACTAGTAATATGTAGTGTTATAGCCAGACAATGAACATGAGTAGTGGCATTGCTGACCGTGTTTTGCGTAAGTGAGAGGAGCATTAACACCCAGGAGCCAGCCTCTTTGTACTGCTTCTATTTTCTTGATTAAAAATGCAAACAGCATGCAAGTATAAATTCTGCTTCACAGACACCACCATATGTTCATCACAGCCACGTGCCAAACTAACATTGGATAGAGTTACTAAAAGCAATTTTTTTGTGCCAGCCCTTCGATTTCGTCTCTCCTTCATTAACACATTAACTATTTATTTTCTCTTGTCTTTTTCTCTTCACAGTCACTGAAAGAAAGGGCCACGCTCTCTCCATTCTGAAAGAATCCAACTTGGACGGATATGACGGGTAGGTTTGCTTGCCATACAATCTGTTAGATGGTCCGTATAAATCCTCTCCAAAAAGTGATATCAGACAGAAAGAAAATGAACCAATACACTGATCTGAGCCAGTGCTCCCAGTACGGGAATGCAGCCGCAGCAGCCTGATATATCAAATCTAAGGCAATCTCTTTATTCATTTTTTAATTCAGGGGTTAGCTAGGTATACAAAAACATCACTTTGATATGGGCTTGTGTAATCAGCATGGTGAGATTCTAATTAAAATGGGGTGCCACTTTAGGAGAATAGACAGATTATGTTCCGTCTATTCTCCTAAAGTGGCATTTAGCTGTAATAAATAAAGGGGAGGGAGAGAGGGAGGGAGGGAGGGAGGGAGAGAGGGAGAGAGGGAGAGAGGGAGAGAGAGAGAGAGAGAGAGAGAGAGAGAGAGAGAGAGAGAGAGAGAGAGAGAGAGAGAGAGAGAGAGAGAGAGAGAGAGAGAGAGAGAGAGAGAGAGAGAGAGAGAGAGAGAGAGAGAGAGAGACAACCCAACCAAATCATCATCAACAAAAAGAGAATTACTTGACACATTGGGAAAAAAAATATAATTTAACTGAGCAAACTAGAATGCTATTTGGCTCTAAACAGAGAGTACACAGTGGCAGAATACCTGACCACAGTGACTGACCCAAACTTAAGGAAAGCTTTGACTATGTACAGACTCAGTGAGCATGGCCTTGCTATTGAGAAAGGCCGCCGTAGGCAGACCTGGCTTTCAAGAGAAGACAGGCTATGTGCACACTGCCCACAAAATGAGGTGGAAACTGAGCTGCACTTCCTATCCTCCTGCCAAATGTATGACCATATTAGAGACACATATTTCCCTCAGATTACACATATCCATCCACAAAGAATTCGAAAACAAACCCAATTTTGATAAACTCCCTTATCTACTGGGTGAAAAACCACAGTGTGCCATCACAGCAGCAAGATTTGTGACCTGTTGCCACAAGAAAAGGGCAACCAGTGAAGAACAAACACCATTGTAAATACAAATCATATTTATATATATATATAATATGACATTTGAAATGTCTTTATTATTTTGGAACTTCTGAGTGTAATGTTTACTATTAATATTTATAGTTTATTTCACTTTTGTTTACTATCTACTTCACTTGCTTTGGCAATGTTAACATACGTTTCCCATGCCAATAAAGCCCTTAAATTGAATTGGAGAGAGAGAGAAAGAGAGAGAGAAAGAGAGAGAGAGAGGAGAGAGGAGAGAGGAGAGCGAGAGAGAGAGAGAGGAGAGAGAGAGAGGAGAGAGAGAGAGAGAGAGCGAGAGAGGAGAGAGAGAGAGAGAGAGAGAGAGAGATAATACTTTGATTAGAACAGTGTGCCGTGAGACCAAGTCGCCCCGCCGAGGTGTGGTAGTCCTCTCCGGTGGGCACGGCAGGTAGCACTTTAATTGCTTGTTCTGGAAGCCGTGATGAAGTACCTTCCGTCCAGCCAACTGCTGGTGTGTGAGTGTGTGCGTTTTACACCACACTGCCACACCATAGCTCCCGTGTGTCTGCATTACAGTCACAATTAGATTCTCTTAGGTAGCTCCGGCCTCCTGGTAAACCAGGGTTGCTGCATTGGTGTCGCTCAGAGAGAGGGGTAGAGGAGAGGGGTGGAGGAGAGGGAGGGCAGGGAGGGGTGGAGGGGAGAGAGTGGTAGGGGAGAGGGGGGTGGAGGGGAATGGGGTGGAGGGGAGAGAGGGGTAGGGAGAGAGGGGTGGAGGGGAGAGAGGGGTAGAGGAGCGAGGGTAGAGGAGAGAGGGGTGGGGGAGAGAGGGGTAGGGGAGAGAGGGGGTGGAGGGGAGAGAGGGGTAGAGGAGCGAGGGGTAGAGGAGAGAGGGGTGGAGGGGAGAGAGGGGTAGAGGAGAGAGGGGTGGAAGGGAGAGAGGGGTTGGAGGGGAGAGAGTGGTAGAGGAGATAGGGGTGGAGGGGAGAGAGGGTGGAGGGTGGAGGGGAGAGAGGGGTAGAGGAGAGAGGGGTGGAGGGGAGAGAGGGGTGGAAGAGAGAGGGGTGGAGGGTAGAGAGGGGTGGAGGGGAGAGAGGGGTGGAGGGGAGAAGGAAAGGAAAGGGGGATACCTAGTCAGCTGCACAACTTAATGCATTCAGCTGAAATGTGTCTTCCGCATTTAACCCAACCCCTCTGAATCCACATTTAATCCAACCCCTCTGGGGTAGGGGAGAGAGGGGGAGAGAGGGGTAGAGGAGAGAGGGGGAGGGGACAGAGAGGTAGAGGAGAGAGGGGTAGAGGAGAGAGGGGGAGGGGACAGAGAGGTAGAGGAGAGAGGGGTAGAGGAGAGAGGGGTAGAGGAGAGAGGGGTAGAGGAGAGAGGGGGAGAGGACAGAGAGGTAGAGGAGAGAGGGGTAGAGGAGAGAGGGGTAGAGGAGAGAGGGGGAGAGGACAGAGAGGTAGAGGAGAGAGGGGTAGAGGAGAGAGGGGTAGAGGAGAGAGGGGGAGAGGACAGAGAGGTAGGGGAGAGAGGGGTAGAGGAGAGAGGGGGAGAGTTCAGAGCGGTAGGGGAGAGAGGGGAGAGAGGGGGAGAGGGAGAGGGGTAGGAGAGACGGGGAGAGACGGGGAATGACGGGGAGAGGGGGTAGAGGAGAGAGGGTGGGGAAGGAGGAGGTAGGTAGGCAGGGGAGGGAGGGAGGGAGGTAGGCAGGGGAGGTAGGCAGGGGAGGTAGGGAGGTAGGCGGGGGAGGGAGGGAGGTAGGCAGGGGAGGGAGGCAGGGGAGGTAGGGAGGTAGGCGGGGGAGGGAGGGAGGGAAGTAGGCAGGGGAGGGGGCAGGGGAGGGAGAGGGGAAGGAGGGAGGTAGGCAGGGGAGGTAGGCAGGGGAGGGAGAAGGGAAGGAGGGAGGGAGGTCTGGCTCCTGCTCTGCTAGGCAGGTCTGATATGAGGGACAGATGGAGCAGGTGAGAAGGATGACTGGTGGAACAGTTGAGCTCAGGATCCTGCTGTCTGTCCTACTCTCACAACCTCATTACTGTGGCCCACATATATTAGACAACCAATATTTCAGCAGACATTATAAGAAAAAGGTTTACTTTGTACTGTAGGTTGTTATGTTTGGATTTATGGTCGATGTTCAGAGTCAGACATGTTATACTCCTCTTATCAACATTTTAATCATCACCTATACCTCAGCAGGCATTATATAGAAAAAGGTATACTGTTTAATGTTTGACTGTTCAGGTGGATTTGTGGTCAATATTCAGACATATGTCATACTCCTCTTAGGGACAGATGGACATTTACTGGGGGTTAGGGGTGGTCCAAAGTAGGGGAGGGTTGTCAAACTTTCTTTTTTTTGCTTTGGGGAGGGTTGTGTGTTTTGTTAGGGGGCACAGGGGAGGGTTGTGTGTTTTGTTAGGGGGCACAAGGGAGGGTTGTGTGTTTTGTTAAGGGGCACAGGGGAGGGTATTGTGTTTTTTCCCTGGTTCACTCTTCTGCTCATATTTTCCCTATAAACAATGGCTTGACTTACTTTTGATATTACCCTAATACAGTTTAGAAACATTTGTGAAGGTTTGGTATGGTGTGGCTATTATTAAGCTTTAGGTATTGCAGGCCTATGATCTGAAGGCAGTGCACCCCAGCGCTCCAACTGACTCCCACAGTTGATCTTGAGGTGAGCAAGACTGTTTCAGGCCTACCAGAGTTACTCCTATAATATAATGCTTATCTTTATACAAAATATTAGGATATAACATTTACGAATTACCCTCCTTCTGTATGTCTATATCTGTATAGCAGACGCAGTAGCCATCTGACATAAAGAAATGGATGTCGGTGTCGTAGCATGCCACGGGTATATCTCTATCTCTCTGGGCTTAGGCCTAAACCTCTCTTCCTTTATATAGGCTATATATTAATGAATTAAAATATTAATATCACACAGTGGACACCTAAACCTATAGGCCTTTGCATGCAATGCCCTGATACATTTAGTGCTCAGATCTCTGACAGCTGAACCTTGAGGTGGACAATTATTGTTTTAGGAAAGTAGCCTAAAACCTTTGATTATGCCTGCACATCATGGTTCACCAGCAGCCCCAAACATCTAAAGAATAAGCTACCAGCCAAACAAGCTTGTAAGAATTGTACTTAAACTCCCCCTCATACTCATCTGGAGGTTGAGCATTTTTTCATCTCTAATTGTATATGTATTTATGTAATGTGTCTGTATCTATGTAATGTGTCTGTATCTCTGTAATATGTCTGTATCTATGTAATGTGTCTGTATCTATGTAATCAAATCAAATCAAATTGTATTGGTCACATGCGCCGAATACAACAGGTGCAGACATTACAGTGAAATGCTTACTTACAGCCCTTAACCAACAGTGCATTTATTTTTAACAAAAAAAGTGTTGAGAAAAAAAAGAGCAGAAGTAAAATAAAGTAACAGTAGGGAGGCTATATATACAGGGGGGTACCGTTGCAGAGTCAATGTGCGGGGGCACCGGCTAGTTGAGGTAGTTGAGGTAATATGTACATGTGGGTAGAGTTAAAGTGACTATGCATAAATAATTAACAGAGTAGCAGCAGCGTAAAAAGGATGGGGTGGGGGGTCAGTGCAAATAGTCCAGGTAGCCATGATTAGCTGTTCAGGAGTCTTATGGCTTGGGGGTAGAAGCTGTTGAGAAGTCTTTTGGACCTAGACTTGGCACTCCGGTACCGCTTGCCGTGCGGTAGCAGAGAGAACAGTCTATGACTAGGGTGGCTGGAGTCTTTGACAATTTTGAGGACCTTCCTCTGACACCGCCTGGTATAGAGGTCCTGGATGGCAGGAAGCTTGGCCCCAGTGCTGTACTGGGCCGTACGCACTACCCTCTGTAGTGCCTTGCGGTCGGAGGCCAAGCAGTTGCCATACCAGGCGGTGATGCAACCAGTCAGGATGCTCTCGATGGTGCAGCTGTAGAATTTTTTGAGGATCTGAGGACCCATGCCAAATCTTTTCAGTCTCCTGAGGGGAAATAGGCTTTGTCGTGCCCTCTTCACGACTGTCTTGGTGTGTTTAGACCATGATAGTTCGTTGGTGATGTGGACACCAAGGAACTTGAAGCTCTCAACCTGTTCCACTACAGCCCCGTCGATGAGAATGGGGGCGTGCTCAGTCCTCTTTTTTTTCCTGTAGTCCACAATCATCTCCTTTGTCTTGGTCACGTTGAGGGAGAGGTTGTTGTCCTGGCACCACACGGCCAGGTCTCTGACCTCCTCCCTATAGGCTGTCTAATCGTTGTCGGTGATCAGGCCTACCACTGTTGTGTCGTCGGCAAACTTAATGATGGTGTTGGAGTCGTGTAATGTGTATCTATGTAATGTGTCTGTATCTCTGTAATGTGTCTGTATCTATGTAATGTGTCTGTATCTATGTAATGTGTCTGTATCTATATAATGTGTCTGTATCTATGTAATGTGTCTGTATCTCTGTAATGTGTCTGTATCTATGTAATGTGTCTGTATCTCTAATGTGTCTGTATCTCTGTAATGTGTCTGTATCGCTGTAATGTGTCTGTATCTATGTAATGTGTCTGTATCTATGTAATGTGTCTGTATCTCTGTAATGTGTCTGTATCTATGTAATGTGTCTGTATCTATGTAATGTGTCTGTATCTATGTAATGTGTCTGTATCTATGTAATGTGTCTGTATCTATGTAATGTGTCTGTATCTCTGTAATGTGTCTGTATCTATGTAATGTGTCTGTATCTCTGTAATGTGTCTGTATCTATGTAATGTGTCTGTATCTATGTAATGTGTCTGTATCTCTAATGTGTCTGTATCTCTGTAATGTGTCTGTATCTCTGTAATGTGTCTGTATCTATGTAATGTGTCTGTATCTATGTAATGTGTCTGTATTTATGTAATGTGTCTGTATCTATGTAATGTGTCTGTATCTCTGTAATGTGTCTGTATTTATGTAATGTGTCTGTATCTATGTAATGTGTCTGTATCTCTGTAATGTGTCTGTATCTATGTAATGTGTCTGTATCTCTAATGTGTCTGTATCTCTGTAATGTGTCTGTATCTCTGTAATGTGTCTGTATCTATGTAATGAGTCTGTATCTCTGTAATGTGTCTGTATCTATGTAATGTGTCTGTATCTCTGTAATGTGTCTGTATCTCTGTAATGTGTCTGTATCTATGTAATGAGTCTGTATCTCTGTAATGTGTCTGTATCTATGTAATGTGTCTGTATCTATGTAATGTGTCTGTATCTATGTAATGTGTCTGTATCTCTGTAATGTGTCTGTATCTCTGTAATGTGTCTGTATCTATGTAATATGTCTGTATCTATGTAATGTGTCTGTATTTATGTAATGTGTCTGTATCTCTGTAATGTGTCTGTATCTATGTAATGTGTCTGTATCTCTGTAATGTGTCTGTATCTCTGTAATGTGTCTGTATCTATGTAATGTGTCTGTATCTCTGTAATGTGTCTGTATCTATGTAATGTGTCTGTATATATGTAATGTGTCTGTATCTATGTAATGTGTCTGTATCTCTGTAATGTGTCTGTATCTATGTAATGTGTCTGTATCTATGTAATGTGTCTGTATCTATGTAATGTGTCTGTATCTCTAATGTGTCTGTATCTCTGTAATGTGTCTGTATCTATGTAATGTGTCTGTATCTATGTAATGTGTCTGTATCTATGTAATGTGTCTGTATCTCTAATGTGTCTGTATCTCTAATGTGTCTGTATCTCTGTAATGTGTCTGTATCTATGTAATGTGTCTGTATCTATGTAATGTGTCTGTATCTCTAATGTGTCTGTATCTCTGTAATATGTCTGTATTTCTGTAATGTGTCTGTATCTATGTAATGAGTCTGTATCTATGTAATGTGTCTGTATCTATGTAATGTGTCTGTATTTATGTAATGTGTCTGTATCTATGTAATGTGTCTGTATCTATGTAATGTGTCTGTATCTATGTAATGTGTCTGTATCTATAATGTGTCTGTATCTCTGTAATGTGTCTGTATCTCTGTAATGTGTCTGTATCTATGTAATGAGTCTGTATCTCTGTAATGTGTCTGTATCTATGTAATGTGTCTGTATCTATGTAATGTGTCTGTATCTCTAATGTGTCTGTATCTCTAATGTGTCTGTATCTCTGTAATGTGTCTGTATCGTTGTAATGTGTCTGTATCTATGTAATGTGTCTGTATCTCTGTAATGTGTCTGTATCTATGTAATGTGTCTGTATCTATGTAATGTGTCTGTATCTATGTAATGTGTCTGTATTTATGTAATGTGTCTGTATCTATGTAATATGTCTGTATCTATGTAATGTGTCTGTATCTATGTAATGTGTCTGTATCTCTAATGTGTCTGTATCTCTGTAATGTGTCTGTATCTCTGTAATGTGTCTGTATCTATGTAATGTGTCTGTATTTATGTAATGTGTCTGTATCTATGTAATGTGTCTGTATCTATATAATGTGTCTGTATCTATGTAATGTATCTGTATCTCTAATGTGTCTGTATCGCTGTAATGTGTCTGTATCTCTGTAATGTGTCTGTATCTATGTAATGTGTCTGTATCTATGTAATGTGTCTGTATCTCTGTAATGTGTCTGTATCTATGTAATGTGTCTGTATCTCTGTAATGTGTCTGTATCTATATAATGTGTCTGTATCTATGTAATTGTAATTGTATTTCTGTAAAAAATAGGAACCACAATGGAAATAAGTCCCCGACTTTATTGTCCAATCCTGCTCACTTTAAAATATCTTTGTGTATATATTTATATATATTTTTCGGACAAATAAAATCAATCAATCCAAACTGTGCAGCGGCCATTTGATGAATGGAATCTGTTACAAAACACCAAAAAGTGTAATGACATTTGGAGATTGTCGAGCCAAGCCTTCGATACTGGGTAAGCCTACAAGTTAGGGAGGGATGGACAGTTGAAGTCGGAAGTTTACAGAGGCTTACTTAGGTTGGAGTCATTAAAACTGCACATGGGGACAAAGATCGTACTTTTTAGAGAAATGTCCTCTGGTCTGATGAAACAAAAATAGAACTGTTTGGCCATAATAACCATCGTTATGTTTGGAGGATAAAGGGGGAGCTTGCAAGCCGAAGAACATAATCCCAACCATGAAGCACAGGGGTGGCAGCATCATGCTGTGGGGGTGCTTTGCTGCAGGAGGGACTGGTGCACTTCACAAAATAGATGGCATCATGAGGAAGGAAAATGATGTGGATATTGAAGCACATCTCAAGACAACAGTCAGGAAGTTAAAGCTTGGTCGCAAATGGGTCTTCCAAATGGACAATGACCCCAAGCATACTTCCAAAGTTGTGGCAAAATGGCTTAAGGACAACAAAGTCAAGGTATTGGAGTGGCCATCACAAAGCCCTGACCTCAATCCTATAGAACATTTGTGGGTAGAACTGAAAAAGCATGTGCGAGCAAGGAGGCCTCGTGTAGCTCAGTTGGTAGAGCATGGCACTTGCAACACCAGGGTTGTGGGTTCGATTCCCTCGGGGGGCCAGAATGGAAAAAGAATGTATGCACTAACTGTAAGTCGCTCTGGATAAGAGCGTCTGCTAAATGACGTAAAATGTAAACCTGACTCAGTTACGCCAGCTCTGGCAGGAGGAATGGGTCAAAATTCACCCAACTTTTTGTGGGAAGCTTGTGGAAGGCTACCCGAAACGTTTGACCCTAGTTAAACAATTTAAAGACAATGCTACCAAATACTAATTGAGTGTATGTAAACTTCTGACTCTCTGGGAATTATGAAAGAAATAAAAGCTGAAATAAATCATTCTCTCTACTCTTATTCTGACATTTCACATTCTTAAAATAAAGTGGTGATCCTAACTGACCTAAGACAGGGAATTATTACTATGATTAAATGTCAGGAATTGTGAAAAACTGAGTTTAAATGTATTTGGCTAAGGTGTATGTAAACTTCCAACTTCAACTGTATTTTCTGTTTGTCGAGCTTGACATAGTCTATTTGTTGTGGTGTTGAAAACGCAAACCATGATATTGAAGCGCCCGAAGTCGGTATGCTTTGTTTATTGGTTGTGTGGTGCATTGGCACAGAAACCTGTTGGTGGAAAATTCATTGCATATATTTTATAGAATAATACATATGGCATCAAAATGTAGAAAATCTGATTTCCCCCTAGCTGATCATTGTCTGCAGCCGGCTCTGATTGTAGTGTAATGAAACAGGCAGGGAGAGTGAGCTCGTCTGTGGTGGTCGGCGAACCCTCAACCTTCTGGCCCGTAGCCCTGCTTGGCATCCACTGTGCTACAAAAGCATGCTGAAGTGCTTTTTTTTTTCTTGACACCTTGAGTTGGACCAGCCCCTCCCCCCCTAGTAAATGTTTATATTTTTTGGCATGGCGCAATCACTGGGTAATCCATGAAGATTCAAGCTAAGCTACTTAACCCAATATAGCCTTGTTTGGTTGGATAATCTTTAAGCAGGGAAGCTGTGGTAATACTGATACAAGTGTCATGTAATGTCAGATTTATTTGCAATATCACTCAAACTAGTCAGAGACAGGGCTCATAACATGCACTTCATGTCACAACCTGATTGTACTGAATGAACACAAGGCTTATTTCACACAATATTTGTAAGTTATTGGATGTCCGTTTCTATGGAGGTGGCTTTCAAAAAGTTGTTGTTAGAGCTCTGTTCTATTTTGGCTAGAGAGGAATTGTGCTTAGCTAAATAGGAAGCTTTCACAGACTGTGTGCAAGACATATCAAAGAGGGGAAGACAGTTTCCCACTGAGGACTAGGTGTTATAGAGTAGTCCAATTTAGGAGAAGCTTTCTGTGTGGAAGAAATATTCCCCATAGAGGATGAGGTGTTATAGATACAGGGTCCTTCACAGTGGTCTTATTCTAGATCATTTCCTATTTTCTTGTCAACACCATGTTTAATTAACCCCAGAAGACTGAGAAGTGTTGAGAAGGTATAAAACACTAATCACACATTTCTTCATTAATAGACCGTAACTCATTAATTATTTCCTCTATAATATACAGGAGCTGTTCTCTGCATTTAATGAAACTAGTCAATTTTTACTTGTTTTTCCACTAAGTCATGCCGTGTGAGACAGTGTGACAGCCCCAGTCCCTGTTACATGGGATATGACCCAAATTGTACACTTTTCCCTTTATAGTGCACTACTTTTGACCAGGGCCCATATGGCTCTGGTCAAAAGTAGTGCATTATAAACGGAATAGGGTGCCATTTGGGATGGAACCATGGAATCATAGAGTGTGTAACAAAATAGGAATGTCAAAGACATGGTGGCACTACCGTAGGCTGCTGCTACATGTGCAATTATTTCCAGATCACACATTAATGTTAATTATCAGCACCTCAAATTAAAGCCTTGTATTTATCCACAAATCTTTACTGCGGTATACAGCTTTTATTACTGCCTTTCTGATTGGGGGTGATGGATAGGATGAGGAGTGTTCAGTTGAGTGCCTGTGTTCTTTAATAGAGGGATGTGTTGCCAGTGTATAACCAGGCAGTGGCAGAACATTAGGCAGAGCGTAAAGGAGAATAATGTGCCATTATAAAGCATTGGAACATGACGCAGAACTTGTTCAGGTCAAAGCCTTGCTCCTCTATAATGCCTCATAGCCTAGCTATATAACCTGACTATATAACCTGTATATAACCTAACCTGACTCTGTCATACACTGTGAAGTGGGCCTCATCAGCTCAGCATATGAAAGCCTAATTCCTGTCTGCTGTTGAATCATGTTTTTTTTTTTCAGTGAGTGAAACATAGAAACCTTGAATCTAACAATCTATCCAAGGAATCCTAGAATTTTACAAAATGTAGTGCTGACATTTATGTACAAATTGCTTCGTTTTATTACTTAGCACTACTTAGTAAACTACAGCTCAATATCAAAACCTTACTAACAGGCATATAATCCAACGGAGGGGCCAATAAAATACTAAAATACAATTTTACACAGTAAAATCACCCTTTAATTACAACTAGCCATGAATTGGAGGCTAAACTAATCTTTTTAGAAACGGTAACATAAGGTATTGTTCAAAAGCATTTCTGAAATGAACTATAATAAGCTTTCCTCCTCAGTCAGTGTTCATTTATTAGTAATGTGCTTATATGAGCTTAGTAGGCTCAGACTCAGCCAATTTTAATGAATTATTTTGCAGCAGGCAGATGACAGATTGCAACCAATTCCTTAAAAAAACAAAAAAAACATTCAATTTGCCAATTTGAATGCTGCATCCATAACATATTCTGACTGTTTAATACATTTAATGAGAATTATCTTTTCAAATTATCGAAATAGATTTGACTAATATACTAGATAGGTCTAGGTCAACCAGTATTGTAATAATAAAATGAAATAAAATTGTATTGGTCACATGCGCCGAATACAACAGGTGTATACTTTACAGTGAAACTTACGAGCCCATTCCCAGCAATGCGGAGTTAAAAAGTAAGACAAATATTTGCTAAATAAAAAAGGAAATAGTAACACAATAAAAACAATAATGAGGCTATATACAAAGAGTACCTGTACTTTGCCAATGTGCAGGGGTACAAGGTACAGTAGTTGAGGTAATTGAGGTAAGACAGTATGTACATGTAGGTAGGGTTAAAAGTGACTAGGCAATCAGGATATATAATAAACAGAGTAGCAGCAGCGTATGTGAAGAGTGTGGAAGTCTGTCTATGTGTGAGTGTGTGGCGGCAATATGCATGTGTGTGTGTTTTGTGTGTGTGAGCATATGTAGTGTGTGTGTGTGTGTGTGTGTGTGTGTGTTTTAGAGTGTCAGTGTAGTATGTGTGAGTGCGTGGTAGAGTCTAGTGAGTGTGCATAGAGTCAGTGCAAAACAATTAGGATAAATAAATAATAAAGGGAGGCAATGTAAATAGTCCAGGTATCCATTTGGTTAACTGTTCAGCATACTTATTGCTTGGGGGTAGAAGCTGTTCAGGAGCCTTCACGACTGCGTTGGTGTTTTTGGACCATGATAGGTCCTTAGCGATGTGCACACGAGGAACTTGACACTCTTGACCTGCTTCACTACAGCCCTGTCGATGTGAATGGGGGCATGTTTTGCCCTCCGTTTCCTGTAGTCCACGATAAGATACTTTGCCTTGCCCACATTGAGGGAGAGGTTCTTGTCCTGGCACCACACTGCCAGGTCTCTGACCTCCTCCCTATAGGCTGTCTCATCATTGTCAGTGATCAGGCCTACCACCATCGTGTCATCGGCAAACTTAATGATGGTGTTGGAGTCTTGCACAGCCACACAGTCGTGGGTGAACAGGGAGTACAGGAAGGGACTGAGCACGCACCCCTGAGGGGCCCCCGTGTTGAGGGTCAGTGTGGCGGATGTGTTGTTGCCTACCCTCACCACCTGGGGG
Organism: Coregonus clupeaformis; assembly: GCF_020615455.1. Lineage (NCBI taxonomy): Eukaryota > Metazoa > Chordata > Actinopteri > Salmoniformes > Salmonidae > Coregonus > Coregonus clupeaformis. The sequence goes on along the minus strand of NC_059231.1, from coordinate 20,872,680 downwards.
TGGCCCGTCAGGAAGTCCAGGATCCAGTTGCTGAGGGAGGTGTTCAGTTCCAGGGTCCTTAGCTTAGTGGTGAGCTTGGGGGGCACTATGGTGTTGAACGCTGAGCTGTAGTCAATGAACAGCAATCTCACATAGGTGTTCCTTTTGTCCAGGTGGGAAAGGGTAGTGTGGAGTGCAATAGAGATTGTGTCATCTGTGGATCTATTTGGGCGGTATGCAAATTGGAGTGGGTCCAGGGTTTTTTGGATGATCGGGTTGATGTGATGCAATGCAAATAGTCTGGGTAGCCATTTGATTAGATGTTCAGGAGTCTTATGGCTTGGGGGTAGAAGCTGTTTAGAAGCCTCTTGGACCTAGACTTGGCGCTCCTGTACCGCTTGCCGTGCGGTAGCAGAGAGAACAGTCTATGACTAGGGTGGCTGGAGTCTTTGACAATTTTTAGGACCTTCCTCTGACACCACCTGGTATAGAGGTCCTGGATGGCAGGAAGCTTGGCCCCAGTGATGTACTGCGCCTTTACGCACAACCCTCTGTAGTGCCTTGTGGTCGGAGGCAGAGCAGTTGCCATACCAGGCAGTGATGCAACCAGTCAGGATGCTCTCGATGGTGCAGCTGTAGAACTTTTTGAGGATCTGAGGACCCATGCCAAATCTTTAGGGGGAATAGGTTTTGTCATGCCCTCTTCACGGCTGTCTTGATGTGCTTGGACCATGTTAGTTTGTTGGTGATGTGGACACCAAGGAACTTGAAGCTCTCAACCTGCTCCACTACAGCCCCGTCGATGAGAATATAGTATGCTTCTCGGAGTCATGGCTGAACAAGGACATTGAAACCTGTCTAGTATTACAGACTAGACAGGTTACCTTAGCGTTCCTGGGCAAAGGGACTATGGTGGTTTGCTTGAAACATGTAGGTATTACAGACTAGGTCAGGGAGAGGTTGAAAATTTCAGTGAAGACACTTGCCAGCTGGTCATCGCATGCTCTGAGTATGCGTCCTTGTAATCCATCTGGCCCTGCGGCCTTATGAATGTTTACCTGTTTAAAGGTCTTACACATATCGGCTACGGAGAGCGTGATCATACAGTCATCCGGAACAGCTAGTGCTCTCATGCATGGTTCAGTGTTGCTTGCCTCGAAGCGAGTATAGATGGCATTTAGCTCGTCTGCTAGGTTTGCATCACTGGGCAGCTCTCGGCCGGGTTTCCCTTTGTAATCTGTGATAGTTTGCAAGCCCTGCCACATCCGATGAGCATCAGAGCTGTTGTAGTAGGATCCGAACTTAGTCCTGTATTGACACTTTGCATGTTTGATGGTTTGTCGGAGGGCGTAGCGGGATTTCTTATAAGCGTCTGGATCCCGCTCCTTGAAAACGGCAGCTCTTACCTTTAGCTCAGTGCGGATGTTGCCTGTAAAAACAGATTTCAGTTTCCCTGCATTCAAATCACTGGCCACTAGGAGCGCCGCCTTTGGATGATCATTTTCTTGTTTGCTTATGGCTCTATACATCTCGTTGAGTGCGGTCTTAGTGCCAGCATCGGTTTCTGGAGGTAAATAGACAGTTAGGAAAATACAGATGAAAACTCTCTCGGTAAATAGTATGGTCTACAGATTATCATGAGGTATTCTAACTCAGGCGAGCAGAACCTCGAGACTTCCTTAATATTAGAGGTTTATTTATTGTTTACACAAATTATTCAAGGGTCGCTTTGTTATTTTATTTTTAAACTAAAATGCTTGATTGCATTTAAAATCATGAATGACTGGTATGCTGTGTGATGACATGAACTATTGAATGATTGATTGATACAGTAGCCTATATAAGTATGGAAATATAGGCCTAAGTAAGGTACAGTATTAAAACTAAGGCCAACAACTCGATGGTGGTTATACAAGGCTGCTATACTAAGCCTACTAATGATAATGACATTTCTTATTATTATAATGAGGATCATAATAATAATATTAATAATAACAATAAGAAGGAGATCAAGAAAAAGGAGGGTTATTATTATTATTGTAAATATAATTTTTCTGACAATTTGGAACAGTTTAAACAGCATTAAATGAATTATAAATGATACCAGAGAGGCTGTTCTAACGGGGGAAAAAGTGTAAAGCCTTTATTACAGCATAGCAAAGATAAAAAACAGCCCAATTAGTGAAATAGTTTATCAGACATGTGGTTGCGTGAGGCTTGGTGCTCCCGGAATCAGTAGGCTATTAAACAAACACTCAAACAGACAACAGAAGCAGGATCTGTATTTTTTTCTGTAGATATATATGGTTGATTTATAAAGCCAGGAACATTCAACAGTTAGGCTATTGATTATATACCTAATTAAGTTGGGGGTTCTTCCTCACTTTTCTTCGACAATAAAGCAAGGGCTGTTTTCTCGTCTCCTCATTCTGCTGCTGCCTCCGCCACATTGTTATCAACACCAATATGCTGGTTAACGTTGCTTTTATGCACATAGCAACATGGTCTAGGAAAAGGCGCCAGTTCAACAGCGCACTGGTGTGTTTCAGAACCGCGGACAGCGACCACTGTCCAATTTTTATTAGTGTTGCACCATTGTTCTTACATAATATAACCATATACAATTTCAGTAGCACATGTCTTAGAGTGATGGACTGTGCCATCCCCACGGCCTCCACAATGGATCAGTCCACTCAGATAGGCGTGAATCAGACCGATGTCTTGTCCTGTTATTAACTCGCCGCCGTAGTCTCAGTGCCGGCCTCTATAGCTCTGTCTTCTCCTTCTACAAGTGTCGGGGATTTGGGCCTGATCCGGGATAATCAATATGTCTTTTGCCTCTGACTCATTGAAGTAGAAGTCCTCATCCAAATGGAGGTTAGTGATAGCTGTTCTGATGTTCAGGAGCTCTTTTCGGTTATAGGAAACGATGGGGGAACCATTCTGTACAAAATAAGTTATGATTAGCGGCAAAAAAGACACAAAATAGCACAATTGGTCGGGAGCCTGTAAAATGGCCGCTTTCCAAAGCAGCTCCATTCTCATTCATTCATAATGATGAGTGTAGACAGTAGGTGTGTGTGTGTGTGTGTGTGTGTGTGTGTGGGTGTGTGTGTGTGTGTGCGCGCGCATCTGTATGTCTGTGTGCACATTTATGTGTGTGTGTGCGTGTGCGTTCTTGCGTGTGTATGTGTCTATCTGGCCATGACCTGTATTTCACACGCCTTCTCTGTTTAGTCAGGTGATTAATATGACTGATTTATCATGCTATGTCAGTATGTCATGTTTACCTAGTGATCAGTGATCAGCTACATAGGCTGAGGGAGCAAGTCCTTACTCATGCATTTACCCTGAGCTGTTTCATGGTATTGGCTGTGTGTGTTGCAGTGTGTTGCTGTGTGTATAACCCTGTACTTTATCCTCGACGGTGATGTGTGTCGGTGAAGACTGCTCAGTGCACACTAAAACCAAATGGTTCTATATAGTGCCAAATAAGGGTTCTTTGGCTTGTAACCATAGCATAACCATTTTATGCGCTATATGGAACCCTTTTAATTTAAATAACCATGCTCATAAGGTTCTAAATGGAACATGTATGGTGCTGTAGAGAACCTTTCCTAAGGTTCTATAAAGAACATTGAAAAAAAAGTAATATATAGTACCATCAAAAATTTTCCGCTATGGTTACAACCCTTTTTGGGGCTATATAGAACCCTTTTTTATGGTTCATTATAGAACCTTTATGGAGAATGGCTCTATAAAGAACCTTTCTAAATCTCAAAGGTTCTTTGTAGAACCATACAGGGTTTTTTATATTCTGGTGTTATATTGTTAAAATTCCATAGGTTTTATTATTGTGTTTATTAACAAGTTGAATCAAGTGTATTAGCTCTGGAACGGCTGGGGTTCCCAGAGGAGAGATTTGAGATCTACTGACTTAGTCATCCATTATCAATTGACACAAGGCCATAAATGAGTCTTTCACAATGCACCTTCATTGGCCATATTCATATATAACATGTTCTAGCATAACACAACAGATTAGATTAACAGGAATGACACTCACTCACGGTTGCACAATAAGAGCTGTCAACAAACCACACCCCAAAATATTATAATGATCCGCTGTCCCTACATTTTAATTATCACTAAAAGAAATGCAAAGATCCATTGACGGCTTAAAGGGTTCTCAGTATGGTTCCACATAGAGCCATCACCCTTCCCAAAGAACCCTTGAGATTTTTTTTGGGGTGTGGCGATTTGTGTGTGCTGTTTCTCATGTATGTGTGTGTGTGTTTTCCCCAGGGTTGTGGTTGTCGGTGGGGACGGCTCGGTGGCCGAGGTGGCCCACGGGCTGTTGCTCCGTGCCCAGATGGATGCAGGCAGGGACACAGACTCCATGTTCACGCCTGTCCGAGCAACACTTCCTCTAGGGCTAATACCAGCAGGTGAAGAGCAAGGGTGGTGGCGCACCCACACACACACACACACACACACACACACACACACACACACACACACACACACACATACACACACACATACACACTCACACACACACACACACACACACACATACACATACACATACACATACACATACACACACACACACACACACACACACACCAGCAGGTGAGGAGCAAGGGTGGTGGCGCACCCATACACACACACACACACACACACACACACTCACACACACACACACACACACACACACATACACACACACACCAGCAGGTGAGGAGCAAGGGTGGCTTGAGCGCTCTCCTCTGCAGCTGTTTTCAATCCTCCCCCAATATTTAGAACAGCTTTTCTCCGGGTGATGAGATGACCCTGTAGTTTATGAAGAGTACATCTGCTATTACAACACCATATTGGTTTGAGTGGTTTTAGTTTGAATGTTACTACACACCATCAGGCCATAGAGGTCAGGGTGGTTCTAAATGTTTTCTTGAAGCATAGCTGACAGAGGATTGTCACATTTCAGCGCTGTAATATTGTGCTTACAGATCTAAGTGATTTCTTAGCCAATCAAAACTTCTCCAGAACCATGTAATTGACAAACATCACAATATTGTCCAATATCAAGGACATTTCCATAGCGAGAGGGATTTCCTCTTCTGTTGAAAACAAACTGGTCGTTCAAGCAAATGTATAATTTTATATTTGGTTTAATTTGGTTTGATTGCACTGGGAGCTAATTGCCGTCTATTTGAGACGGAACAACAATTATACAGCATTCTATTGCACTTTAAAATTGTGAACATTGGCGGTCTATCAACCATCGTAAATGCATGTGGCTCAGACATTAGCTGATTGGATGGTTATAAAGAGCTCATCACTCCCATTATTAGTGGATTAAACCCTCATAGCCACACACACACACACACACACACACACACCATAAATTACCCTACACACCACAGCCAGCAGCGAGGGTATCAACAATGGTGGCGTGGGCCAGTTTGGCTTTTTAAGCCAACAGTTTGACCTTCATGCGTCATTCTAGGCTGTGGTGGTAAAATTGAGTGCTGTTGTTAGCAGCCAAGGATGGAAGCCCTCCAACTCTGCACCCGCTGCAAATTGGACGCTCAGAAGTCACTGTATCGCTTCATTAGTGTGTTTCCCAATGGAGTATTTGTAAAGAGTTTCCCGTCACAAACAGGAGAGCGAGGAGAGATAGGCACCCTAGGAGGAATAGATACCGCTGTACAGGACTAGGTCACTCCTGAGACTGAGGAGGGATGTGATCATATCTCTTTTGTTGAAGGAAGTAATAAACAATCTCCACAGCAGCCCTGGGTTCAAATACTGTTTAGGGGATTTCAGTTACTTTCAAAGTCATTTGGTTAGTAAGTCTTTTGATATGTTTTATTTGAAAACACAAGTAGTTGAACATTGGAATGTAGTTGGAAATACACTTGGAAAGTATTGAAAAAGCAGTTGATTCGGGCCCCATTATTAGAAAATACTCAAATACACAGAAAACAAGTATTTAAATAACAAATACTCAAATTCACATGTATTTGAACCCAGATCTGCTCCACAGTTTAGCAACATTACACCATTTGAACTTAAATGATAGGTGGTATTATGGTACTGTCAAAGTAAACAATTATATCCATAGTCTCAACAATATCCATATCTATTATATATCTCACAATTCTTGCATTTAATGCATTTGTTTGTTTTCTGAGATTTGAAAGTTGAGCTAACTAATTGCTATTGCCGTCATAGTTAAAACGTTTACATCGTAAAAAATATTATCCAATCATCACATAATCTTACTTAAGAAACAGTATCAGTAGTGTTACACAGAGGATTACAAGTATATTTCATTTAGAAAAAGGCCAATTAAACGCACTGAGCATGCTAATCAAGAAACCATTTCTAATTTATACATACATATTATACAGCTGTTTGGTATGTGTAGCATATAAACAACAGGATTCAAATTAATTGGACCGGTTTAAAGGGTTTCAGGGGGACTGTTAATTTCTTTGATATTCCAGACAAACAACCAAAATGTTGGTGCCGTTAGTTTTCCCTTCCAGGGTCTCTCTCTCTCTCTCTCTCTCTCTCTCTCTCTCTCTTTCTCTCTCTCTCTCTGGCTCTCTCTCTCTGACTCTCTCTCTCGCTCTCTTATTCTCTCTCTCTCTCTGAGACATGCTTGACTAGACTAGCATCACATTCATCTGCCGGCCGGGATGAGGAGACATTAACGGGCTTATGAATATTCATGATGTCTGCTTAATTAAGTTAATTGTTCTGCAGAAGTGCCTCGCACACTTCCAAGGACATTTTCTTTCTCTCTCTCTCCCTCTCTCGCTGGCTCTCTCTCTTCCTCTTTCTCTCTCTTTATTTGCTCTCTCTGTCTCTCTATTTCTCTCTCTCTCTTCCACTCCTCCTCCTGCATGCTAGCTCTCTTCATCTGTAATGCTGTTGTGTGTATGGGTGATGTACAGTGTTCACATGGAGATGCTAACATTGTTGGCGCAGTATGAAGAAGTGTGTGTGCCTTTTGAGAAGAGGTCATTAATGATGGTAAATGATGGAATTACCATCGCTGGTGATAATGTGAGCACCACACACAACAATGGCTAGGAACAATAGATGCTAAAACAACTGATGATGGAAAATACTACATTATCATCTACACTAGTTCCATTGTAGTATTGGGGAAATCTCAGGTGGCATTTATCTACACTGTAGATATATTGAATTATAAGGGACAATAGAGTAAAGAGGATATTAATCACACTATGCAAATGATTAGTTAATGCATAATAAGCAATTACAATGCTTATCCTCTCGAAACATTTAGAAATGTATTAGCTACTTGAAGTATCTTAATTACACTTACATTTCAATGTATTTCTTAAATTCAATTCTATGACTAATCAACATTCTGTATTTTTGATGAATGAAAATATTCCTGAAATTTCCTTCATCCACCTTATCAAATGTAATGTAATGTTATGTAATAACAGCAATGAAGATGCAGGGTCTGGAGAGGGGTTGGTTTATGGGGGGAGTCTATAACATAAGCAGAAACTTGGGAGGTCTATCTCTCTGTAGCCGATCTGTCTGAGTATGACTCCTGTATGTGTTCCGTGGTATCCACGCCACCATGTCAGAGGAGAGGCGGGAAAGGTCAGTTTCTCACCCAGCCTGTCTGTCTACAGACCTACTCATTTACAGACATCAGTTGTTATATCCTGTTAATCTGAGCAAACAACATGGCAGATAGCAGCATGAAAGGAAATGCCTACTCACCAGGTGACAGACAACCTGCTCTCTCTCTCTCTCTCTCTCTCTCTCTCTCTCTCTCTCTCTCTCTCTCTCTCTCTCTCTCTCTCTCTCTCTCTCTCTCTCTCTCTCTCTCTCTCTCTCTCGCTGCTCTCGATCTCTGCTCTCGATCTCCATCTCTTTCTCTCTCGATCTCTTTCTCTCTCTATCTCTCTCTCTCTCTCTCTCTCTCCTCTCTTCTTTCTCTCTCTCTCTCTCTCTCTCTCTCTCTCTCGCTGCTCTCGATCTCTGCTCTCTCTCTCTCCATCTTTCCTTCTCTCTCTCTCTCTCTCTCACTCTCTCTCTCTCTCTCTCTCTCTCTCTCTCTCTCGCTGCTCTCGATCTCTGCTCTCGATCTCCATCTCTTTCTCTCTCGATCTCTTTCTTTCTCTCTCTCTCTCTCTCTCTCTCTCTCTCTCTCTCTCTCTCTCTCTCTCTCTCTCTCTCTCTCTCTCTCTCTCTCTCTCTCTCTCTCTCGCTGCTCTCGATCTCTGCTCTCGATCTCCATCTCTTTCTCTCTCGATCTCTTTCTTTCTCTCTCTCTCTCTCTCTCTCTCTCTCTCTCTCTCTCTCTCTCTCTCTCTCTCTCTCTCTCTCTCTCTCTCTCTCTCTCTCTCTCTCATACTCTCTGTCTCTGTTTCTTTCTCTCTCTCTCGCTCGCTCTCTCGCTCTCCTCATCCTGTGTGTTTGTCTATGTCTGTAATCAGTACAAACACACTGACACCTGTTTTATCCCGGCCACCGCTGCCCGCAAGGTGAACTCGACCTAGTTGGCACCAGACAATATTACGTTTAATGAATGCCCTCTAACAAAGTGCACATTTAGTTCATTATTAACCCTACCTCATCCACAGACAGTGAGATACATTGTGTTTGCATAGGTTTCCTCGTCTTTTGTATCACTGTGAATCGTGATAGCTTGCCACAATCAGGTGGCTTACCTCTGCAATAATATGGTCAGCCATTATAGGTTTGGGAAATCTGAGAATGTATATACTGTAAGTGAATGAAAATAGCCAAACTACCTGGATGGTAAAGACATTCCCCTTTGAGAACGACCTGTTGTTTGATGACTGTATAATTTGTATGGCATTCCACTGACGTTGTTCTCCGTCTCTTTCTCTCCAGGCTCCACTGACATGGTGGCATGTTCTGTCCATGGCATACGGCATCCTGTTACTGCTGCAATGCACATCATCATGGGTACTTGTTCTCCTGTATTATCCCATTTCAGCTGTAGACATCACTACGATACTACTGATTATAGAGCTGCAATGGAACAGCCTGGCGGGTAGGAGCGTTGGGCCAGTAACCGAAAGGTTGCTGGATCGAATCCCCGAGCTGACAAGGTAAAAATATGTCATTCTGCCCCTGAGCAAGGCAGTTACCCCACTGTTCCCCTGGCGCAAGACGTGGATGTCGAATTAAGGCAGCCCTCCGCACCTCTCTGATTCAGAGGTGTTGGGTTAAATGTGGAAGACACATTTCAGTTGAATGCATTCAGTTGTACAACTGACTAGGTATCCCCCTTTCCCTAATGGAGCTCAAATAATATACACTGACTAGATTAATATGTAAATGTTATGCATATTTACTTTACAAGTCCACCGAGTTGTGTGTGTGTGTGTGTGTGTGTGTGTGTGTGTGTGTGTGTGTGTGTGTGTGTGTGTGTGTGTGTGTGTGTGTGTGTGTGTGTGTGTGTGTGTGTGTGGTGTGTGTGTGTGTGTGCGTGCGTGCGGCGTGCGTGCGTGCGTGCGTGCGTGCGTGCGTGCGTGCGTGCGTGCGTGCGTGCGTGCGTGCGTGCGTGCGTGAGTGAGTGTGTGCGTTTGCTCGTGTCGGTGTGCGTGTGTGTGTGTGTGTGCGTGCTTTCGTGTGTGATCCACACACAGGGTATCAGTTTCAGTATTATAAGGTTCTCTTCTGCCACAATAGAATGATAGGTGAGGAACTAGTGGTTGGTGCAATCTGGTGCTTAAAGTCCTTAATTAGCTCCATAAAGTCCTTAATTAGCTCCATAAAGTCCTTAATTAGCTCCATAGCTGCCATTGTGGGATGTGGGAGGCTATGAGCAGAGCTGCTGGTATTGTCTTCTAGATCTAGTTAACAGGTCCCTGGAAGAATGAACAGTCCCTGGAGAACGACGGGGAACGGCTGTCATCCTGTCCCTCACACGTTCTTTGTTTTTTCTCATATGATTAGATAGGGCTTTCTCACACTCGCTGAGTCTCTTGTGACAGACTTAACATAAACGTTAACAAATCTAGTAGCTGGCTTGGGCAGGTGATATTTGGTTCTGGAGTTCAGAGATTACAAGCACCTAAAACCATAAGCACTCTCGCACTCTCTCTCACACACACACACACACACACACTCACACACACCTATACTATACGTCTGTTGGCTGGTCTGCTGGTCCACAACCGACTGCAGTGATCTGCTTTTTACCTCAGTCCTGCATAAATGCAGCGAGGCTATCGTCTGATGTCTGTCTATCTGTCTGTCTGTCTCTGTGTCTGTCTCTGTGTCTGTCTGTCTGTCTGTCTGTCTGTCTGTCTGTCTGTCTGTCTGTCGAGGGAGTTGGAAGTTCCTGGTAGTGAACTGTCTGGCCTGTTGTGTTGTCGGTGCTGTGTGAGCCTCTCCTGGGCTTAGCCTGACAGACAAGAGGATTGGGCTTGTGTCAAGAGATTACACATAGTAGCAGGGCTTGGAAAACATGACACACAAAATATAATTTGTAGATTTCTCTTGTCATGGTTAAGGTAGAGACTCAACCTCTCCAAAGTCATAGAACAATAGAAAATAATCACCAAAAAATTGCCCTCTTTTTGTGGACATTCGAGCAATACATGTCTTGCATTAGCTGTATTCATGTTATAAACGCAGTACAATGTATAATAAAATCAGTTCGAAATGTAATGAAAAAATAGCATCTATCCCATGCAGAAAATTGTGTGTACAGTACAAATGGTAATCCTATTGAAACAATCACTCATGCTACAATAGACTTCCATTATAAACCCAATGCTGACCTCAACTAAACAAGATAACCCTACATTAAATCCTCTGTCTTACGTTATGGGCCATATGGTGCTGTAATCCATAACACTGAGCTAGGTGAGACTTCTAGCAACACCCAGGCCATGCAGTTCAGTCGGTGCAGTTCAGTCCAGTTCTGTCAGCGGTTATGTAGATGGATGATTGGTTTTGTGTTCACATTCTTGTACACATAGAATAGCATGTACACTGTGAGAATATTTCATACAATTCACACTTTATTCTGAATTAACAATATGGAGCAGCATTAGATAATTAATTTGTCAACAGTTTATCTCCCTGTCTAAGCATCTTATTCAGGGAATGCAAACAAACAACATTTCCTAAGTAGTCTTTTTGACATGACTGAACCCTACCTCCTTCCAAAAAACTGTCAAATCTCGCCTGATTAGAAATGAACACACAGACAAATGTTTTTCTTTTTAAGATATGTCCTTTTGGCTTGGAGGCAAACTCATGTAAACAACAACACAGAACACCTGACACCAACAGGGCATGGTGATGCTTATTTACGACAGGCCGATATAGGGCTTGTTGGTTTTCTAATTAAGCAATATTTACGCATGTGAATAAGGCCAACTGGCAGGATGTTTTAGACCTTCATGAATATTCATGAGGTATGGGATTGGGGAGCCATATATGGGCGAGACAGAAAGAGGTCAGGAATGTGTATAGGCCAATTGGATGGGAACCTGTGTCTGTACCATTAGAAGCCTATATTGCCACAAGAGCTATGACTATGACATAGTCCGATATAATGGAAGTTATTAACCAGAGGTAAATAATTGGCCATTTTGATGCTGGACTAAATGTAGGCCTACCGCTGAAATGAAAGAATGCCATACACATAGTAATTCTATCTCTGACAGAGAACACATCATCCAGTAAAAGCATGTCATTCAAGCTGAAGCATCGTGATGCCAACTTCATACTGTACAATCATTGATATCTGTGATATCTATACTTCTGCCCTCTTTTTTTCCAATCTGTGTCTCTCCAGGCCACCATCAGGAGGTAGATGTGTGTAGTTTCAGTTGTCTGAGTCGCCTCCTGCGTTTCGGCTTCTCTGCCATGTTTGGTTTCGGCGGGCGGACGCTGGCCTTGGCAGAGAGGCATCGCTGGATGCCACCCGGGCAGAGACGGGAGTTTGCAGTGATCAAAACGCTGGCAAACCTGAAGTAAGACAGTCTCTCTAGACAGTCACATGCAAAGACACACATGCATAGTGTGCACACACACACACACGCACACACACACAAAAACACACATCACACCATTTCCCTCATAAAGTGTGGCCTAATCCTACAGGGAAAGAGACTTGCCAGCCTGCTAGCTAGGGTTTCCTTCTGAACAGTCTCTTTATCACACATTAATCTGTCTCTAGGGAACCATCCCTCCTCTTCTCCAATCCAGCCATCTGAAGCCTGCTCTCTCTCTTCTCTTCTCTTCTCTCTCTTCTCCTCTGTATTCTTCTCCTTCTCCCTCCCTCCCTCCCTCCCTCCCTCCCTCCCTCCCTCCCTCCCTCCCTCCCTTCCCCTCCCTCCCTCTCTCTCTCTCTCTCTCTCTCTCTGTATGGTTATGTCTGATTGCAGGCCTGAAGACTGTGAGTTGTCCTATCTTCCTGTGAAGAAGGTCCAGACTGAAACACTGGATTCAGTAAAGTAAGTGACAGAAGACTGTCTGATGATTAGACTCTGCAGTCCAAGTTTGATAGTATTTAGCTGTGTGAATTTGATTTGAAACAGGCCTCTGTGGGCTTAATTGGTCATTGGAAGAAAACCAAAATGCCTCCGATGTAGAAGATCAACCGACTGAATATGGGGGGAGATTCTCACACAAAAAGACAAAAGACAAAATGATGCATCAGAAAACGAATTGCAAAACTTTATACAACCATTTTTTTGTTTGTTGCAGAAATGAGTCCTTAAAAGACGACATAGGTGAGTTTGTCATGGATGATGTTTAGCAATGTGAACTTTTCTATATATCATCTTCTAGTTTAACTCTCTCCTCACTAAAACTTCTCCCCCTCCTTGATCTTCTCTAGAAGAGGAAGAGTCATGGACGACCACCCGGGGTCTGTTCCTCAACGTCAGCATCATGGCCATCCCCTGTCTCTGCTCCATGGCCCCAAGGGGCCTGGCCCCTAACACCAGGTATGTGAGTCTCTCTCTCTTTTTCTTTCAAACTTATACACAAAACAACAGCGATGTCGAGGTCTTCTAAAAATAAAACATGTTAAAATAAGCAAATGAGGAATCTGGGTCTCTCTGATCACAACCACCTCCTGCATATGACTGCAATACATGCAAACCTGCATCAATGCCTACATGTGCGTGAGTGCATGCAAACCTGCATCAATGCCTACATGTGCGCGAGTGCATGCAAACCTGCATCAATGCCTACATGTGCGTGAGTGCATGCGAGCCTGCATCTGTGTCTAGTATGTGCGTGTGGTTGACTGAGCAATGTGCATGATCTAAGTCCTGGACCAGTGAGAATGGCTTGATGATTCCGAGCTGCCATGCCATGCTGTGTTAGGTGTGTGTGAGTAAATAAAGCCAATGAGTGAACTGGGTCAGTGTGTCTGTGGTATCTCAGTAGACATGGAGCCCAGCCTCCCAGCCCGGCCATTGCCATACAGGGGCCATACAAGCCAGTTCCAGGTAATCCTCTGGGATTGAGATCAGACTACGGAGGTCAAAGGCTTCTAACTGTACTAATCAGCACATAATTACTCTGATTAAAGGGAGTGGCAGAGTTTATTAAAGGGAGTGGCAGAGCTTATTAAAGGGAGTGGCAGAGCTTATTAAAGGGAGTGGCAGAGAGGGAGGACTTAAAGACCAGAGCATCTGTGGGCACTGCAGGACCAGGATTTATAGGTCGCTTAGACAAATGGTATCCTATTCCCTACATTCTTAGAATTACTGGTGACTTGAGGAACCCTGGAGATCCTCAAGGAACTTCTAGATTTCGTCAAGGAACCATTGCTAGGCAATGGTTCATATTTGCACCTTTGGTTAGTGGAGGGGTTCTTGGAGGAAACTTTTATGTTTCAATGTAGCATCGGATTCCTGGAGGAACCCTGGACTGGAAGCATGGCTTAGTAGGGGCGTGCCTTTTATATAGATATTTTTAGGCCACCCGTGGGGCTAAATGTCATTCCTGTTCATCTGTTCTGTTGTAGGTTGAACTCTGACAGTTTTGTAGCTTCAATGAGGCTTACAGAGGTGTATGAGTTCTTCAAGAGCCTTTGCAAAAGTTGGAATAGTTACCGCTTTACTACTATATGTAATCAGTAATGTTAGTCTTATTGATATTATACTATAATATGCATAAATATTCAAGGAACATTCAAAGTTGCAGTGTACAAACTGAACATGATGAACAGGAATGTAATTTACTCTAACAGGTGGACAAAAAGAACCAGCTCAATGCCACGCCTCCAATAAGCCACACCTCTAATCTTCTGATAAGCTGACACCTCTACAATATATTATTCAAAAGGTTCAAAATTGAACCTCTCCAATCACAAAAAGGTTCTGGTTTGAACCTTTACATAGGGGTTCCTCAAAGGCCCTTTTCAGAGGGGTTTCTCAAGGAACCTTTTTGGACTGGAAAGGTTCCCCATGTGGCAATTTTTAGAACCCCAAAAGGTTCTTCTAGGCTCCTGTATAGTGCACTACTTTTGTATTTTTGTTCAAAATAGTGCACTACTTAGGGAATAGGGTGCCATTTGAGACAGCCGCAGTCTGAGTCTGGCCTCAGTAATGATGTAGCATGTGGGAGAGCAACAGGCCTCACACAGTGAAGTGGAACCACACTGCTTATTATAGCATCATCAACCTTAACTACACAAGGAACAGTAGTGTTTGTAGATATGTAATATTAGCTGACACGTTTACAATAACACATACAGTAGTAGGTGTAAGTAGAACTAATGAATACCACTCTCTGTTCTGTTCCTGACATTCTCTATTCTACTGCATGGTGACAGATGACAGGAAGAATATAGGATTTGTTGCTTTATCAACCTGTTTGGATTGCATTGGCCACAGTAATGTAGTATACATATGAACAGATTTTTAAAAATGAATCTCTCTCTCTCTGTAAGGCTGAACAATGGCAGCATGGCCCTGATCACAGCAGCAAACACGTCCAGGTCAGAGTTTATCAAACACCTGAAGAGATACAACAGTGTAAACAATCAGGTGAGGTCACCAGGGTAGCCCTTCCTTCCTTACACACTCACCCACACACACCCAAATGCAAGCACGTACTTACGCACTTACACACGCAGGCGTATATGCAAACACACACACACACACACACACACACAGAGGAAATCCTGCAGTCACTAATGGAGTTAGCTTCCCTAAGAGTTTAAGTGGAATTAGCATACTGTCAAGTCAAATTAATCACTGATTGTCAGATTTCCCTAAAACACTTTTCAGGCTTATATAGATTAGTCCATTTCAGAGGCCAGCAGCCCGTCTGTCCTCTTTTTTTTTTTTTTTTTTACATCCAACACAATCTAATCTAAGCCTGTTTGTTAACCTACATTCTAAATAAACAGTTGGAGGTATAGGGTACTGTATGGCAGGCTACTGGGTGACTGTGTGACTGGGCAGGGATCACTCACAGTGGGTGGAAGTCTACCTGAGGACTGATACAAACATATTGCTTTAGTGTACTGTCATAATGTTCAGACAAATAGTTAGAGAGGACTTCATCATTTCAATGCTGTCCATCTGGGAGCAGTTCTGACTAATGTTTATGTTATTGGGCCATTTCCCATGAAAACAACAGGAAGTTGAAATTATTAAATTATGACTCAGACAAACAAACAGCCCAGTCTATTTATAGTCTGACTTCTATTGAAAAAAAAACGGTATTTGATTTGAACGATGTCTGGGAAACAAAGTCTGCAAAACAACATCCCACAAAGCGGATGGGAAGTCAGAATACATAAACCAGTTGTGGTTGGAAATGTTCCACTATCATATATAGACCCTGTACTCCATGCATTCCCTGTTTACTTCATTAACAAAAGATATGCTGTGTCGTTCATATGTACTATGTTCATGGTTACGGTGGCTTAACTGAACTGAACTGTTGTCGAGGACAGGATGAAACCTTGGTGACCAGGGTCATAGACGGTGTCATTGCTGTGTAGGGAATTGTCTTGTCTGGGACATGTATGTAGCCTGCTGCTGTGCATCACTGCCCCCTAGTGGTTGGAGTTGCAACTGACTGAGACAATGGTCTTGTTCTCTCAGTCCTTCTTTCCTCTGTTCCTCGCCTCCCTCTCAGAGCTTATTGGAGGTCCTAGGAAGGGATGTTGGATCCTCCTTGTATACAATTGGACAATAATATAATATTCTTCTTCTCCTCCTCCTCGTCCTCCTCCTCTCCAGTTCAGTTTCTCCTTCGTGGAGACGCAGACAGTGTGGGCTGTGAGGCTCCGCCCCTGCTCTCAGAGCAGCTGGTCTGATGACATCGCTGAGGACAACAGAGAGTATGACTTTAAGAACACGCCCATCATCTCCTCCGAGGGGGCCTACCCCTGGAACGTAGACGGAGACCTACTGGAGGCGCCCTCAGAGCTGCTCATCAGGTACAGCCCAAAGCCCCATAGCACCTGCACTGATAAACCTCATACATTAGGGGTTGTATTCATTTTCATAAAGCGTATCAGAGTAGAAGTGCTGATCTTAAACGTGATCCTAGATCAGCAGCCCTACTCTGAGACGCTTTGTGAACACTAGTCGACATAGTAGGTATAACTCCATCCTTTAGCTAGACCTTCAACCTGGATACAAACCCTGTCTCAAATAACATGTTACCAAGGCAGTGACCTACCGCTGCTCACTAAGTATAGCCCTACCTGTAATCTCATGATCATATTACTCTGGGTTCAATTTACACTCCTCAAAGAGAGTTCTTAGAGGTCATGTTCAGTATAATTTAACCATTAGTCTTTTTTCGATCATATATTTTAATTTAAAACTGCTTCACTGAAGTAGAAGAAAGTTAGTAGTACAGATATGGGACATTTAAAACCTCTTCAACGGATTGATTTGTTTCACCACCAGGTTACATCCCCAACTCCTGACCCTGTTTGGAGTGGACATCGAGGAGGCAGAGGAGGCACACATCAAGTGCAGCTGCATTTAACACTGTATGTAGAGCGGAATCGATACCATTTAAAGCTGTGTAAAGGGTGGAGGAGTCTATACACATACCAACCTCCACTGGCATTGCCACAGAATGTACCATACAGTCTTTCCTACTGTGCTTTACAAGAAACTGTCTTCAGTGTATAGACTGTCTACAGTTTAAACTGTCTACTAGAGAGGAGTCTTTACACACAACCTAAAACTGTATGTATGTAGGGGTTGTCTATACCCACAACCTCCATTTGCACTATCACTGAATGTTACCTACAGGCTTTACTACTGTGCATCTTTGAATGTTAGACGTCAAATAACCAAATGGAGGACTGACAGGCACATTAAATAGAAAAGTTGATTTATATTAAAGCAAAGACAACATAATAATACATTCCAGTGCAGAATTACATAAATTATCAGACCAAAGCGAAATGTGTTGACAAACAAAATGTTATCTGTCCATTTTTACATGCCACACATTTATTTATCAAAAATAAAAAATAATTTCATTTTATAGAAATGTGGAATGTGCCCCCTTTATTTTTGACAAAACTGACAACTTGGTCAGGAAAGGTTGACTCCCTGAAAATTCAAGCAGTAAAAACATGTTACTCTTTCGCATACATCACCATCATCATAGCCTACCATCTCTCCAAAACCGGAATGTTCCAATCCCTTACAGCTACAGTAAGAACACAGAATCCATTCAATCCAAAGATTCCAACACGAATCCAAAGGACTGAAAATGTTCCAAAAGGTAAGGCCAGTGTTCCGTGTGTTCCATTTGAGTCATTTCTGAAGAACAAGCTCTTTCATTTTTCATTTCTGACTGTGTTGGAAACTTCTGCTGGCATGGTGTATGAGTTGCTGTCAGACGCACGCACACACACACGAAAACGCATACACGCAAACACACGTATGCACACCTACACAGGGTGCTGTCCCCTTGAGGAGTGGCATGTGTCATTCAGTGAGTGAGTCAGTGAATTGCTGCAATGAGTGACCTCAAACAGTCTCCTTTTTTCACTACACCCAACAGCCACCTTTTTTCACTGATGACACTTCACTGGCCTCCTCATCCTTCTGTTGCCTTCAGTTCTATATATAACCTTAAACCTTATGTCCCATTCACTTCATAAGATGGTGAGCAAAAATAAAAACCTAAGAATGAAAACCTATGCAGGATGCAGGATGCAGGTACTGGTGTGCAGCTGCTGAACTGAGAAAAACCCGGAGGTCTTACAGGTCTGCTACACTGGACATGTAACTTTTGCAGAGTGTGAGATGCTCCTATTCATTTCTATGAAACACGGGTTTAAGCAGTATGGCTCCGCAGAGGCTCACGCTGGGTCTCACAGATCAACCAGAACAAATGTTCCTTCTTTCAATCTTATGGTTTCTCAATGTAGTGACACTAGTTTCACAATACATGTGTGACTTTGTGACAGTTTGTGGCTGTTTCCCCTCCCAGCCCATAACGATAAAAAATAAAATTTCATTTAATAACTGTGATAAAGAAAGGTCCTCTTGATATATCTATATACACAGTATATACACACCTATTGTGGATAGATTTGTCATATAGATGTGTATATATCGTTATATACAGATAGACTTCCTATCCATAAAGAAAAGCTTCAGCAGTGCATTCATTCATTTTTTGTACAGCAGACACAATCAATATGTGCGACCGAATCTAAGTAGTCAGGTATGTGAGAATGTTTAGCAACGGAAAATTAGCGGTCCTTAATTAATGGACAGGCACAGAAAGTCCCTGTTTCACTCTGTTTTGGAGCGTTTTCTTCTGTTTCATGCCTATTGAACAAGACCATGGAATGTTCCGTCTTCATATCCTGAGATCTTGGTGGGGAATAAAAACAGGAATGATAGGCCTGTTCTTGTGAGGCCACATAGCCCATGTTCTAATGTACATTGCATGTACGCAGTCCAATGATCTATAGTCTCACTGCACCAAGGCCAGAGGTAAAGTGCAATACATTTGTCTCGCTGACAACAAAGTTTAAGTTCTTCCTCTTGCATGTTTTAGAGAAATGACATCCTTTCTTTTGTTGATTCCTAGATTCTTAGCCACAACAGTTTGAATGGTCCCGCAGTTCTTTCCCTTGGGTTTGGATGATTTTAATCAAAATGTGCCTTTTACTAGAAAAGCTGTTCCACAGCAGTTAGTCCATGTTGTAGTATAGAACCATTCTGTATTAGGACACAGTTGGTTTGTCTCACTCTTAGGATGTACTCTCAGTCTTCTCACTCTTTGGTACATAGTCCCAGCTATCCCTCCTGATCTCCTCCTTAAACTGCCTCTTAAAGAAACCAGCCTGCGAATGAAAGAACAAGGTTCAGTTTCAGATGAGGAGAGGGAAAATAATGCTTTGCTTCTTTTGCAGTGTGTTTGTATGCCGTTTTGTGTGTAGTGTAAAAGCTAAAGCTGAAGGTGTCGTCCTGACCTTCCAGAGGGCGAAGATGAGCAGGGTCAGGATCAGGAGCCCCACCAGTAGACTCCCTACAATGATGAACACCTCCACTGCTGCCTGAGGCTTCTGGTTGAAGTGGGCCTCCAACACAACCTGGAACATCAGAATTAAACAGAACATTAATACAGTGCACTAGTATTACATTGTACATCTATGACCTGGAACATCAGACAAGGTTGGAAATGTCCTGTCATTTCCACCACTGTCCTACTATGGACACTGTAGATTCCAGCGTTTTATAATAGTAAGGCACTCAGAGGTTACACAGGCAATTTCCTGACACTTCTTAACCCTACCAGGACATTTGTATTTGTATTTATTATGGATCCCCATGGGGTCCAGCAAAATTAAGGCAGTTATACAATTTTAAAAACATTTCAATACATTCACAACAGATTTCACCACACATTAAGTGTGTGCCCTCAGGCCACTACTCTACTACCACATATCTACAACACAAAATCCATGTGTATGTGTGTGTATAGTGCATATGTTATCGTGTGTGTGTATGCATGTGTCTGTGCCTGTGTTTGTGTCTGTTCACAGTCCCAGCTGTTCCATAAGGTGTATTTTTATCTGTTTTTTAAATCTAATTGTACTGCTTGCATGAGTTACTTGATGTGGAATAGAGTTCCATGTAGTCATGGCTCTATGTAGTACTGTGCGCCTCCCATAGTCTGATCTGGACTTGGGGACTGTGAAGAGACCTCTGGTGGCATGTCTTGTGGGGTATGCATGGATGTCCAGACAGCTCGGTGCATTCAACATGTCAATACCTCTCACAAATACAAGTAATGATGAAGTCAATCTCTCCTCCACTTTGAGCCAGGAGAGATTGACATGCAAATTATTAATGTTAGCTCTCTGTGTACATCCAAGGGCCAGCCGTGCTGCCCTGTTCTGAGCCAATTGCAATTTTCCCAAGTCCCTCTTTGTGGCACCTGACCACACGACTGAACAGTAGTCCAGGTGCGACAAAACTAGGGCCTGTAGGACCTGCCTTGTTGATAGTGCTGTTAAGAAGGCAGAGCAACACTTTATTATGGTCAGACTTCTCCCCATCTTAGCTACTGTTGTATCAATATGTTTTGACCATGACAGTTTACAATTCAGGGTTACTCCAAGCAGTTTAGTCACCTCAACTTGCTCAATTTCCACATTATTCATTACAAGATTTAGTTGAGGTTTAGGGTTTAGTGAATGATTTGTCCCAAATACAATGCTTTTAGTTTTTGAAATATTTATGACTAACTTATTCCTTGCCACCCATTCTGAAACTAACTGCAGCTCTTTGTTAAGTGTTGCAGTCATTTCAGTCACTGTAGTAGCTGACGTGAATAGTGTTGAGTCATCCGCATACAGTGGGGAAAAAAAGTATTTAGTCAGCCACCAATTGTGCAAGTTCTCCCACTTAAAAAGATGAGAGAGGCCTGTAATTTTCATCATAGGTACACGTCAACTATGACAGACAAAATGAGAAAAAAAATCCAGAAAATCACATTGTAGGATTTTTAATGAATTTATTGGCATATGATGGTGGAAAATAAGTATTTGGTCAATAACAAAAGTTTCTCAATACTTTGTTATATACCCTTTGTTGGCAATGACACAGGTCAAACGTTTTCTGTAAGTCTTCACAAGGTTTTCACACACTGTTGCTGGTATTTTGGCCCATTCCTCCATGCAGATCTCCTCTAGAGCAGTGATGTTTTGGGGCTGTCGCTGGGCAACACAGACTTTCAACTCCCCTACAAAGATTTTCTATGGGGTTGAGATCTGGAGACTGGCTAGGCCACTCCAGGACCTTGAAATGCTTCTTACGAAGCCACTCCTTCGTTGCCCGGGCGGTGTGTTTGGGATCATTGTCATGCTGAAAGACCCAGCCACGTTTCATCTTCAATGCCCTTGCTGATGGAAGGAGGGTTTCACTCAAAATCTCACGATACATGGCCCCATTCATTCTTTCCTTTACACGGATCAGTCGTCCTGGTCCCTTTGCAGAAAAACAGCCCCAAAGCATGATGTTTCCAACCCCATGCTTCACAGTAGGTATGGTGTTCTTTGGATGCAACTCAGCATTCTTTGTCCTCCAAACATGACGAGTTGAGTTTTTACCAAAAAGTTATATTTTGGTTTCATCTGACCATATGACATTCTCCCAATCCTCTTCTGGATCATCCAAATGCACTTCAGACGGGCCTGGACATGTACTGGCTTAAGCAGGGGGACACGTCTCGCACTGCAGGATTTGAGTCCCTGGCGGCGTAGTGTGTTACTGATGGTTGGCTTTGTTACTTTGGTCCCAGCTCTCTGCAGGTCATTCACTAGGTCCCCCCGTGTGGTTCTGGGATTTTTGCTCACCGTTCTTGTGATCATTTTGACCCCACGGGGTGAGATCTTGCGTGGAGCCCCAGATCGAGGGAGATTATCAGTGGTCTTGTATGTCTTCCATTTCCTAATAATTGCTCCACAGTTGATTTCTTCAAACCAAGCTGCTTACCTATTGCAGATTCAGTCTTCCCAGCCTGGTGCAGGTCTACAATTTTGTTTTTGGTGTCCTTTGACAGCTCTTTGGTCTTGGCCATTGTGAAGTTTGGAGTGTGACTGTTTGAGGTTGTGGACAGGTGTATTTTATACTGATAACAAGTTCAAACAGGTGCCATTAATACAGGTAACGAGTGGAGGACAGAGGAGCCTCTGAAAGAAGAAGTTACAGGTCTGTGAGAGCCAGATATCTTGCTTGTTTGTAGGTGACCAAATACTTATTTTCCACCATAATTTGCAAATAAATTCATAAAAAATCCTACAATGGGATTTTCTGGATTTTTTTTCCTCAATTTGTCTGTCATAGTTGACGTGTACCTATGATGAAAATTACAGGCCTCTCTCATCTTTTTAAGTGGGAGAACTTGCACATTTGGTGGCTGACTAAATACTTTTTTTCCCCACTGTACATAGACACACTGGCTTTACTCAAAGCCAGTGGCATGTCATTAGTAAAGATTGAAAAAAGTAAGGGGCCTAGACAGCTGCCCTGGGGAATTCCTGATTCTACCTGGATTATGTTGGTGAGGCTTCCTTACTTGGATGTGTAGTGTCAGTGTTTGTTGCTGGCATGTCATGCCTAAATTTGCTAATCTTGCCAATGAAAAAATCATAAGTAGGCAATATCAGTGGGTTTTGTGATGAATGAGCGATCTGATTCAATGAATGATGGAGCTGAGTTTGCCTTTTTGCCCAACATTTAATTTAAGGTGCTCCAAAGCTTTTTACTATCATTCTTGATATCATTTATCTTTGTTTCATAGTATAGTTTATTCTTCTTTTTATTCAGTTTAGTCACATGATTTCTCAATTTGCAGTACGTTTGCCAATCAGTTGTGCTGCTAGACTTATTTGCCATACCTTTTGCCTCATCACTCTCAACCATAACATTGTTCAATTCCTCATCAATCCAAGCGGATTTAACAGTTTTTACTGGAAAAACAATTTTAGTAACTGGAATAAGCAATTTCATAAATGTGTCAAGTGCATGGACTTGGACTTGACATGGACTTGAGTGATCTCCATTGTGGAACAGTGACATGGTATCCTCCAAAAGATTACTGTATAAGGCCAATGTATCACTACCCTATAGGTCTATCATATCTTACCTGAGCGATAGGGATCTGCTGTAATAGGATGGTATGAGGGTCCTCCCTTGGTGATGTGATGATGCCAGTACTCTCTATCAGCATCACTCCATGACGACCCTGAGGAGAGGGAGGGGAAGATTAGATTTGATTACATTAGAACACTTTAATATCCTCAATGAAGAAATTCTGACTCCTGTTGCCATTTTAAAAGATTTGAAAGTGTAGCATTAGTGAAGTGTTTACCGGTGAGAGTTGTAGAACGGTGGGGTTCAGCTTCACTTCCATGTGAATGGTGGCTTCTTTCCCAATGTCCATGTCTCCTAGTCTACACTCCAGAATCAGGCACAGGTCGTCTCCGTGAGCACAGAACTATGGAGAGAAACAACACTATTGTGATTTCATTTTAAAACATCAACATCAGTGGAATACGGCACTGCTACATAATAGGGTTAGGGCCAATTCCATTTCAAGTCAGTCAACTCAGGAAGTAAACTAAAATTCAAATTTTCCTCATTGAAAAGATGAGAGGAAAATTAGAAGTAGAATTCCAATTAATTAACTTTCTGAAATGACTGCATCAATATGGAATTGACCTGCTACAAAAAACCCTGCTACATACTGTAACTATATACATTATAGGAGTAGGAGAGGGGGGTATCTACCATTTTGCGTTTGCTGGTTTTGGAGAAGAAGAAGACCAGTTCCTTGATTAAAGACGATCGTGGCACCTCACAATCATCTTCTACTGTGATAGAGCCGTTTTTAATGGAGCATTCTCCAAGAGAGGTCTAACAGATGAGGAAAGAAAATAAGTTAGATATTGGTCATTATAAACAGGGTGGTTCGAGCCCTGAATGCTGATTAGCTGAAAGCCATGGTATATTTAAGCAATAATGCCCGAGGGGGTGTGGTATATGGCCAATATACCACGGCTAAGGGCTGTTCTTTTGCACGGCGCGACACGGAGTGCCTGGACACTGCCCTTAGTCGAGGTATATTGGCCATATATCACAAACCCCCGAGGTGCCTTATTGCTATTATAAACTGTTTACCAACGTAATTAGAGCAGTAAAAATATGTGTTTTGTCATACCCGTGGTATACGGTCTGATATACCATGGCTGTCAGCCAATTAGCATTCAGGGCTCAAACAACCCATGTGTATGACAAGAAATTACTATTTAATGGTCTAATTACGTTGGTAACCAGTTTATAATAGCAATAAGGCACCTCAGGGTATGGCCAATATACCACGGCTAAGGGCTGTATGTTTCATCAATCAGTCACACACTTACCTGAAAATCTACAATGTGGAGTAATCTGTATGGATACGGTGATAGTATCTTGGGAATATCAATCTCAACTTTTGTGTTGAGAGATTTGCTTGGACCGATATTGACAACCTGTCAAGGCACACAGATACAATATGTCAGTATAAAGTCAGTCAGTCATTCAAATACTCCAACTAGGCTGTAGTGATTACATCAGTTTCTGTTATAAAACAATGTTATATTGTATCTCTACGGTGGTCCTCTGTAGCTCAGCTGGTAGAGCACGGCGCTTGTAACGCCAAGGTAGTGGGTTCGATCCCCGGGACCACCCCATACACAAAAAATGTATGCACGCATGACTGTAAGTCGCTTTGGATAAAAGCGTCTGCTAAATGGCATATTATTTATTTATTTATTTACAGTACATACCTTGTAAGTGTAGTTGAATGTCTCTGTGTAGCAATCAACTGGAGTAGGCTCCTGGTCACCAAATACAAAGGATGTTGGAGTCACAAACCTGCAAGGGAGAGCACTAATTAGCTTATGAAGTACAAGAAGAAATGTTTATATATACTGTCAATGAAGAATGAAGAACTGTCTTTGTTACTGTAAATAAATGTCTTACCCATGGACGCTGACATCCACGCCATATCTCAATGGTAACATCAGAGTGGCTGAGTTGTCATGCAGAAGATCCACATTTTCATAATTGTCTCTAGAAAAGACAATGTCAGAATAAAATAAGAAATTATCTATTTGGATTACATTTCATATTAATCAATTTGATATATTGAAAAACAAAACATGACAATGTATCTTGCACTTAAGCACAGCCAATGCCATTATACTGTTAAAGGAATTCAACTCAAAGCCAAAGAATTTCCAAACATCATACGTTGCAGAACTTCACATTCCAAGTATTTCTCACGGTGAGGGGCCAAAGCATACCTTCACACATTACATGATACTTGAAGATGGTTTTCAGAGGTGTCATGCCCACAGGGGCACAAGGGCACATGCCCCCTCAGATCTGTCCTGTTTTTAAAATGTTAAGATGTTAAAGTAATGACTAAACTTATTTATAAAAGGATTTGTCAGTGGTATTTTGTGGAGGGGGCACACTGACTGGACCAGGCAAAGAGTACCCCCCTAGTAAGTGGTTCATTCCAAGGTCCAGCATGGAGCAAAGACATACATGCACACAGTGTTGCCAGTGGAGGAGGAGAGTATCACACACAGCGTTTGATTTCATTTTAGCTGCCGGTGATGGGCAGGACTCACAGGAGGTATGTTTGTAAATGAATTTGATCAAGCTATGTAGCCTATTGATTCCTTCTTGATGAATAAATAAAAATAAAATGTCCCAATCTCATAACTAGCTACCAAGCCATTTCAGGCTGTCAATCAAGTTAGAGTAGCTAGTCTAACTATCTTAGCTGGCATGCCTGCTGGCAAGGTTGCTAGACTTTAGAAAATAATAAAATTGCTTTATTAATTATTGGGTTATGATACTATATACCAATGTGGCAGTTGTACTAAACCCCTAAGGCATAAAGGTTCTTAAAAAATCAATGTGCCTCATTAAATAAAATGACAATTGAACAGGGAAAGAAGTATGCTTAGATAACCTATGCAGAAAAATATACATATTTTTGACATAAAACTAGGCATAATGATTATGGCTCTAGATTGCAGGAAAAGGCTGTTTCAGCTGTTTGAAAATTACGAAATTCTCTGACCACCCCTGACCCTCCGTCCCCCCTTCCACTCACACGTACTTCAAGCCCCCTCTAAAATAATGGGTGCATGACGCCCCTGGTGGTTTTATTACAGCTACAGATCTAATTCACATGTTGGTAAGTCGTCCATTTCAAAATATGTATGAAGACAGGTAGTAACTTCATATGTATGGTCTTTGAATAAAACTCAAGGAATATCTCCAGTTAAGTGTTACCAGAAATGAACATGGAGTGTTTTAGAGTGTTCTGGAACAGTCAAACATTCCAAAGCCTTTCTTTACCCAAACGACAAAACATGCGCCGGAAGTTCTTCTCAATCACACAACTATGAAACAACTACAGGAGGAAACCAAAAGAGGGAACCTGCAGCACCCTCTGATTGGAATGATTCAGCTTACTGGGGATGTGCTTCCTGTTCTCCTAGCAACAGAACAAACACATACACTGAGTGTACAAAACATTAGGAACACCTTTCTAATATTTAGTTCTACCCCTTTTGCCCTCAGAACAGCCTCAATTCGTCGGGGCATGGACAAGGTGTCGAAAGCGTTCCACAGGGATGCTGGCCCATGTTGACTCCAATGCTTCCCACAGTTGTGTCAAATTGGCTGAATGTCCTTTGGGTGGTGGACCATTCTTGATACACACAGGAAACCCAGCAGCATTGCAGTTCTTGACACACTCAAACCGGTGTGCCTGGCACCTACTATCATACCCTGTTCAAAGACACTTAAATATTTTGTCTTGCCCATTCAACCTCTGAATGGCACATATACACAATCCATGTCTCAATTGTCTCAAGGCTTGAAAATAATTTTTTTACCTGCATTGATTGAAGTGGATTGAAAAGGTGACATCAATAAGGGATCATAGCTTTCACCTGGATTCACCTGGTCAGTCTATGTCATGGAAAGAGCAGGTGTTCCTAATGTTTTGTACACTCAGTGTCTCATTGGGCTGTTTTACGATCCGCTGTTTGCCTGTTTGGTTTAATAAGCCTGGCCAGTAGCAAGACGTCACCGACGGTGTAACAAGACGGCAGTTTAAAAAACGTGCCATTCGATTATTTCATGTCTTTTGGAGAAAGATTGCTTTCGGGGGTTAGGGGGTCTGTGCTAAGGTCAGAAGTAGTGTAAGCAGATCTGGTTACTTGCAAATGTCATAAAATAAAGATTATGACAAAGACCTAGGGTCAAAACATTGCACTCAATAACACTGCAGGCGGATTCAGTGTGCAGGTATCTATCTTTCTTTTATGGGTCTGTACTTACCCACTAGTGTTGATGGAGATGCTAATGTCACCAGCACTGCTACTCTGGTTTACATCCAACAGAAAGCTGATGTTCACCTGCAGAAAATACAGAAATTCTGATTAGCTATCAAGCAAGACATTACCCTTTTAAACAGTAGTTTATAAACGCTGCCTTTAAAACAGCAGCAGCATTGGCAGCAAACAGAAGATATGGGTCTGGATCCCCACTGGGCACACACTGGTTGAATCAACGTTGTTTCCACGCCATTTCAGTAAAATTATGTTGAACCAACATGGAATAGACATTGAACAGGGCAATCTGATTACAAAAAAAACTGTAATCAGTTAGTTACCTTACCAGCAAAAATATTGCAATCAGATTACAGATACTTTTTTAAAAACTTGATGATTGTTTCTTGGGTTACTTTTAAATACACCTTTCTGTTTTCTCAATGACATTCAATTCAGCATTGAAAAAAGGTGCAAGTTTAAGTTTGTTTCACCTGATCGAGTCTGACCACAAGTCAGAGACCACTATGATGACACACTAAATGCGTTTCATAGGTCCTTTTGGTCTTCTAATGCCTCTTAAGGGGACGGTAATCTAAAAGTAACTGAAAGTAATCAGATTACGTTACTGAGTTTGGGTAATCCAAAAGTTACGTTACTGATTACAATTTTGGACAAGTAACTAGTAACTGTAACAGATTACATTAAGAAAGTAACCTTCCCAACCATGACGTTGAATTGATGTCTGTGCCCAGTGGGGTAATTAGTTAAAGTATCCAGTGAAAGTATCCAGACCCAGATTAATAGAGTAAAATTTGAGTAACATGGGAGTAAAATTTGAGTAATGTTGGAGTAACCTTGGAGTAATGTTAGAGTAGCATTAGTGTAAGGTTGGAGTAACATTAGAGTACGGCTGGAGGAACATTAGAGTAAGGTTGGAGTAACATTAGAGTAAGGCTGGAGTAACATTAGAGTAAGGTTGGAGTAACATTAGAGTAAGGTTGGAGTAACATTAGAGTAAGGCTAGAGTAACAGAGTAAGGCTGGAGTAACATTAGAGTAAGGCTGGAGTAACATTAGAGTAAGGTTGGAGTAACATTAGAGTAAGGCTGGAGTAACAGAGTAAGGCTGGAGTAACATTAGAGTAAGGTTGGAGTAACATTATACTAAGGCTGGAGTAACATTAGAGTAAGGCTGGAGTAACATTAGAGTAAGGTTGGAGTAACATTAGAGTAAGGCTGGAGTAACATTAGAGTAAGTTTTGAGTATGTTTGAGTGTTGTGCCTACAGTACCTTGGCTCCAGAGCTGAAGTACAGGTTCCCAACACTGCAGTCCATTCCTACTATTGTCTTGTTCTCCTCTGAAATGTCACAGCTCACATACTTCTCCTCCTGAAAATAATAACAGATAATGGGATTGTGTGTGTAATTTATTTCAATCCAAGAGCGCATAGATTCTTCTGCTTTTTCACAGGATTTTGCGTGTTTCTTAGAATTGCAGTGCAACATCGTCTAAATTACATTGGTGAGCATGTGAGAAATGTAATAACTGCTACTTTGGGTAATCAATAAATCAATCAAACACATACTGCATCAAGCACTTTGATGTACTGCAGGTTGGAGGGGAAATTTAGCTGGAGCCTGGGGAGGAAGGCATCATCTCCAGCGTTCACCAGGGTTGTGTTTAACATGATGGTCTTCCCATTACCCAATGCAAAGTACGGCATGTTGTTGTGTTTCCTGCAAGAATAACAGTTTTAGGGGCTGGATTGAATAGAGCCCTATGTATAAAACTGGAAGGCTGTCGCCTCATACCTGTGACTACAGCACATCTGTGCTACAACCCCAATCAACAAAATAACATCTTATTTCATACTTTGATTGACTTAAATCATACAACTTTCCATAAAGTGCCAGAATCATGGTTTCAGAGGAGAGCAGACTAAACAGTCACAGTTAGGGAAACATCAGAATGTACCCGTTATGCAGAGTCGTGTTGATTTCATGGCTTTACAGCAAGGACTTAGTCACTCTACACCTTAGGGAGGGGAACTGAACTGGCACTGAGACAAGCGTCTCAAATGACACCCTATTCCCTACAAAGTGCATTACTTTTATAAAAGCAGCACACACGTAGGGATTAGGGTGCCATTTGGGACATAGCCCTAGACAAGCTGCACTGTTAGGGGAAGAGGCTATGCATAATCAGCTTTTCAAAGAAGCCCTGTGTGTCCAATATGGGGAGGGAAAAGGCATTTTAAAATGACTAATGTCCATGTTGAAGAATTGGCTGCTTTGTGGGTAAATTGGTCTCAAGGTGTGTGTGGGGTGGGGGGAGGTGTGTGTGCGTACGTTTTCATGACACAAACAACGAGGGGCTCACAAGCCTGATGCTTCTCATCTAACTGAGCAAGGTGAGACACACACACACCTCTGCCTCATGAATAATCACAGAATGTATTATTCCCTGGGAGCAACAGAAATTAGCCTGCCAGTTAAGCGTTTAAGGGGAAATGACCATGAATAAACATGTACATCAATCGCCCCTTAATGAAGTGAACTGGAGAGTATTGACATCATGGGGCACTACAGTCAACACCTGATCTAATCCTATGAAGGTTGTTTTCCACATAAATAATGTTTGTTTTGGTGCTGTAATGAATTTGTAAAGTAAACCTTTCAAAAGCTCAGTTTTGTCCACAGCAGAGATGAGAAATAAAAAGTAAAAGCTTCAAGACAAAAGCTTGTATTACAAAGAAAACACCAACATATTATAATTGAACATGTATGCTAAATGCTACTTACTGTGGTAAGACCAGGTAAGCAGAGACCTGCAGATTTGTTGAACAGTTGGCCAAAGAACAGTACCGAGCAAACTCCGTCTGGAGAAGAAAGGTTAGTGTTAGATCATGATGCCGTCACTGAAAATACAGTAATGTATCCTCTACTATACAGTACCTACCATACATGAATGTAAGTGGAGAACTCTACACTCTTAGAAAAAAGGGTTCCAAAAGGCTTCTTCGGCTGTCCCCATAGGAGAACCCTGTTTGGTTCCAGGCAGAACCTTTTTGGGTTCCATATAAAACCCTCTGTGAAAAGGATTCTACAAGGAACCCAAAAGTTTTCCTGGAACCTTTTAGGTTCTACATAGCACCTTTTTTTCTATGAGTGTAGCATCGGTTCCCTGGGCATAGATTAAGCCTAGTACCTGGACTAAAGAGCAATTTCAATGCAGGGAGATTCTCCATTGAGCATGATTTTTAATTCCAGGATTAAGCTGAATTTATGTCTCCAAAATTGGTCCTATTCTCCTAACCATGCATCGATGTGAGTGGAGAGCTGTAAGATAATCACCTTATTGGCCACCAGGTTGCTGTGCCCCCCTCTCTGCTGCAGGATGGGTTTCAGGGCTGGGAAAGTTCTGGATCCCCAGTTACGAACAGTGTGCTCTCTGAGGGCGTACGTCACCTCAAAATGGATGGGCGTGAAGATATCCCGGACATCTTTCTAAAAAGGAAAGAGGTACAGAGAATGGAAGCGTTAATTTACTGTACATACAACCTTGGGAAGAGGGGAGCTTCTGGCTTGACTGTGCTAATTCACTGTTCTGGGGTAAGTTATTGTGGGGGCCTGTCTGTGCTCTGGCACAATGTTACAGTGTCCTGTGCGGTCTGTCCCACTAAAAGAGCTGCAGATGTCCCACTGCAAGGAGCCTCTGCTCTCCTCTGCCACACCTGCCTTTAGCTCAAGGGACATTCTGAGATACAGTTTTTATTCAAGACATAAAATATATATTACTAGCTGTTGCTGCTACATTTTTGCAAAGTGTTCTAAGTTATAATGTTATGATAGAGAAAAAGAACTGCTAAACATTTCTATGACTGAATTATTGAATACATTGTAAAATAAAGCATGGTATCTATAGAACAAGATACTTGAATGGCTCCTATGTCCCACCCTCTCTTCTTTTATCAGTGAGCAGACATAGTACCTATAAACCAGTGCTTAATTTGCAATGCGTGCAAAGCTTTCTCCACTCTGTGAGGTTTGGTTTAACCACAAACCGAGTAACTGTATGGTGGTGTTCTCTCTCAATGTAAAACCCCATTCACCAGAGCCCATCATTAACATACAGGAGCTTGGCAACACAGCGCTGATAATACATACTGACTCGTGTGTACTGTACAGTATGTGGGTGGTAAAATAAACCTAAAAAAAATCTAACCCTTACATAAGAATTACTCTATATCAAACCTTTAAGGTGCATACAGTATGAGAGTAAAATACAGCAAAAGCCCCTGAGCCAGTATCAGCCTCATTATATCCCCATGTGACCTCAGTCATAGTCACATTCCCCTACCAGTCCCCTGTACTACTATACTGCCACATCTGCTGTTTATAACATTCATTACTGCCATTACCCATTAATTAAACTTTTAAAATAACTCAAATGTACAGTGGGGAAATTTTTTTTTTGTCAGCCACCAATTGTGCATGTTCTCCCACTTAAAAAGATGAGAGGCCTGTAATTTTCATCATAGGTACACGTCAACTATGACAGACAAATTGAGAATTTCTTTTCCAGAAAATCACATTGTAGGATTTTTAATGAATTTATTTGCAAATTATGGTGGAAAATAAGTATTTGGTCACCTACAAACAAGCAAGATTTCTGGCTCTCACAGACCTGTAACTTCTTCTTTAAGAGGCTCCTCTGTCCTCCACTCATTACCTGTATTAATGGCACCTGTTTGAACTTGTTATCAGTATAAAAGACACCTGTCCACAACCTCAAACAGTCACACTCCAAACTCCACTATGGCCAAGACCAAAGAGCTGTCAAAGGACACCAGAAACAAAATTGTAGACCTGCACCAGCCTGGGAAGACTGAATCTGCAATAGGTAAGCAGCTTGGTTTGAAGAAATCAACTGTGGGAACAATTATTAGGAAATGGAAGACATACAAGACCACTGATAATCTCCCTCGATCTGGGCTCCACGTAAGATCTCACCCCGTTGGGTCAAAATGATCACAAGAACGGTGAGCAAAAATCCCAGAACCACACGGGGGGACCTAGTGAATGACCTGCAGAGAGCTGGGACCAAAGTAACAAAGCCTACCATCAGTAACACACTACGCCGCCAGGGACTCAAATCCTGCAGTGCCAGATGTGTCCCCCTGCTTAAGCCAGTACATGTCCAGGCCCGTCTGAAGTTTGCTAGAGTGCATTTGGATGATCCAGAAGAGGATTGGGAGAATGTCATATGGTCAGATGAAACCAAAATAGAACTCTTTGGTAAAAACTCAACTCGTCGTGTTTGGAGGACAAAGAACACCATACCTACTGTGAAGCATGGGGGTGGAAACATCATGCTTTGGGGCTGTTTTTCTGCAAAGAGACCAGGACGCCTGATCTGTGTAAAGGAAAGAATGAATGGGGCCATGTATCGTGAGATTTTGAGTGAAAACCTCCTTCCATCA
Organism: Coregonus clupeaformis; assembly: GCF_020615455.1. Taxonomy (NCBI): domain Eukaryota; kingdom Metazoa; phylum Chordata; class Actinopteri; order Salmoniformes; family Salmonidae; genus Coregonus; species Coregonus clupeaformis. The sequence continues at coordinate 20,839,801 of NC_059231.1, read as the reverse complement.
GCAAGGGCATTGAAGATTAAACGTGGCTGGGTCTTTCAGCATGACAATGATCCCAAACACACCGCCCGGGCAACGAAGAAGTGGCTTCGTAAGAAGCATTTCAAGGTCCTGGAGTGGCCTAGCCAGTCTCCAGATCTCAACCCCATAGAAAATCTTTGGAGAGAGTTGAAAGTCCGTGTTGCCCAGCGACAGCCCCAAAACATCACTGCTCTAGAGGAGATCTGCATGGAGGAATGGGCCAAAATACCAGCAACAGTGTGTGAAAACCTTGTGAAGACTTACAGAAAACGTTTGACCTGTGTCATTGCCAACAAAGGGTATATAACAAAGTATTGAGAAACTTTTGTTATTGACCAAATACTTATTTTCCACCATAATTTGCAAATAAATTCATTAAAAATCCTACAATGTGATTTTCTGGATTTGTTTTTCTCATTTTGTCTGTCATAGTTGACGTGTACCTATGATGAAAATTACAGGCCACTCTCATCTTTTTAAGTGGGAGAACTTGCACAATTGGTGGCTGACTAAATACTTTTTTCCCCACTGTACATTCACACAAACACATACACACGCAAGTGCGCGCACAAGCAAGCAAGCATGCACACACACACATACACACACCCTTGTTGGGATTTCCTCTGACAGATAATGACACTGGTTTATGGTCTCCAATAACTCCATCTCTTGCTATTAATAAGAACAACCCAGTATTGTTCAGCTCAAAGAGAGACTTGAGAGTCATCCATTAATTAGTGAGTGGGTTTAAACATGAGCTAGTTTAGATGGCCCTGATTAGAAGAGAGAATGAGGGAAGAGTCAGGAGGGGCCCCACCAAACACCTGGAACATCACACACACAAATGCACACTGTGGCGGCAGGTAGCCTGGCGCGTATGAGCTGACAAGGTAAAAATCTTTCGTTCTGCCTCTGAGCAAGGCAGTTAACCAACTGTTCCCCGGGCACCGATGAAGTGGATGTCGGTTAAGGCAGCCCCCCGCACCTCTCTGATTCAGAGGGGTTGGGTTAAATGCGGAAGACACATTTCAGTTGAATGCATTCAGTTGTACAACTGACTAGGTATCCCCCCCCCCAGAGTCAATACATGTTAGAAACACCTTTGGTAGTGATTACAGCTGTGAATCTTTTGGGGTAAGTCTCTAAGAGCTTTCCACACCGGAGTTGTGCAATATTTGCCCATTATTCTTTTTTAAATTCTTCAAGCTCTGTGAAGTTGGTTGTTGATCATTGCTAGACAGCCAAGCATATTTAAGTCAAAACTGTAAGTAGGCCATTCAGGAACATTCAATGTAGTCTTGGTAAGCAATGCTAGTGTAGATTTGGCCTTGTGTTTTAAGTTTATTTTCCTGCTGAAAGTTGCATTAGTCTCTCAGTGTCTATTGGAAAGCAGACTTAACCAGGTTTTCCTCTAGGATTTTACCTGTGCTTAGCTAAATTCCCTTTCTTTTTATCCTGAAAAACTCCCCAGTCCTTGCCGACGACAAGCATACCCATAACATGATGCAGCCACCACCGTGCTTGAAAATATGGAGAGTGGTACCCACTGATGTGTTGTGTTGGATTTGCCACAAATAAAACACTTTGTATTTAGGACAACAATTATATATATATTTTTTGCAGTATTACATTAGTGCCTTGTTGCAAATAGGATGCATGTTTAGGTTAGTATTTTGGAGTAACTACAATGTTGTTGATCCATCCTCAGTTGTCTCTTATCACAGCCATTAAACTCTGTAACTATTTTAAAATCACCATTGGCCTCATGGTGAAATCCCTGTTTTTTCCTGGTTTTCTTTCACTCCGGCAACTCAGTTCGGAAGGAGGTCTGTATCTTTGTAGTGATTGGGTGTATTGATACGCCATACAAAGTGTAATTAATAACTGCACCATGCTCAAAGGGATATTCAATGTCTTTATGTTTTTAACGTTTTTTTATCTACCAATCGGTGATCTTTGTGGTTGAATCTGTGCTTGAAATTCACTACTTGACTGAGGGACCTTACACAGATGGGGTAGTCATTCAAAAATCATGTTAACCACTATTATTGCACTCAGAGCGAGTCCATGCAACTTATTATATGATTTGTTAAGCAAATGTTTACTGCTGAACTTATTTAGGATTGCCATAACAAAGGGGTTGAATACTTTTTGACTCAAGACATGTCAGCATTTCATTTTAAATTAATTTGTAAACATTTCTAAAAACAAAATTCCACTTTGACATTATAATATAATAATAATAAGCCATTTAGCAGACGCTTTTATCCAAAGCGACTTAGTCATGTGTGCATACATTTTTACGTATACATTATGGGGTATTATGTGTAGATCAGTGACACAAAATCTAAATGTAATCAATTTTATATTCAGGCTGTCACACAATGAAATGGGGAAAAAGTCAAGGGGTGTGAATACTTTTGAAGGCACTGTATCTACCCAACTGATGGTCCATCCTGATAGTAAGCCAATGATTTGTTGTCTAAAAGGTAAAGCAGGTCTATGACCATCAGACCCTGCCTGATGTTCCTCTACTCCGCTGACTCATAGTTATTTGATGTCTATCAGCATGCTGACCTGGCCTGAAGTCAGTTCTTTGATGTCTGGCCACAGCATGTTGTCATGCATGAAGTCCTATACTAATTGACTTTGAGTCAGTGACTCCACACCACAGTCGAAACTGACTTGAAGTACAATTTTTTAAGCAGCATGATACCATGTAGTCAGTCCAATACTGACTGACTGACTCTGAGTCAGTGATTGTAGTGTCTGCTGTGTTAACAGCTGTTGACCTTGCTCCGACTCAGATGTATTTAAATCTAGCTTTAAACTGACTTAAGGTCAGTTCTTTGATGTCTGGCGGAAGCATGACACCATATAGTCAGTCCTATAATAACTGACTCAGTCAGTGTTGTAGTGTCTGTGGTGGTTTTTATTTAACCTTTATTTAAATAGGAAGTCCAATTGAGGTCTGAAGACCTCTTTCCTAAGGAAGACCTGGAAACACCTCTCAGTGGTTACAGCTGTTGACCTCTCAACCCCTAACCTTTGAACTCTAAACCCTGACCTCTGACTCACCCTCATGAAGGCCTGGTGGGTGACGCAGGTCAGCTGGTCGTGTCTGGCCTTGACTTGCCCTGTCGTAGCGTTGGACGTCCCGTTGCCGTGGAAATGGAAGCGGGAGGGGAAAGACTCCTTGTGGTGCGTGTCGGCTGTCAGGTTATACTGCAGCTCTATGGTAGAGGAAGGAAGGAAGGAAGGAAGGAAGGAAGGAAGGAAGGAAGGAAGGAAGGAAGGAAGGAAGGAAGGAAGGTAACAGTATTTCGTTTCAGAGAGCACCCAGAGTTCGTATAAACCAGGGCCCCAGACATACATCGACCTAGACCCAACCTCACCCCAGCATCAACCCTGGCCCCAGCGTCAGCCCCAGCCTCAAACCCAGTCCCAGACCCAACCTCAACCTCAGTCCCATACTCAACCCCAGCCCCAGTCCCAGACTCAACCCCAGCCCCAGCCCCAGTCCCAGACTCAACCCCAGCCCCAGTCCCACCCCCAGTTTATCTATCAGGACAGGGCTGGGCCAGAGCCTTAATGGCTGTAACGGACACTTTCACCAAAGGAATGCTCTGCATTCTTTCAGATGGGGTTAACATACTGGACCAACTGCCCCAGGCCTCAGGGACTAGTGATAATATGGAGAGACTTTCAGAGATAAGGAAACAGAATATGGTTGTCTCGGACACAACAGTGTTTTCTGTCAACCTGTCCAGGGCAGGGGCTTTCATCACTATTTCCTAAGAGACACAAGAGACTAGACTTTGTACATTATACCATTTTACTCATACAAACTAGTATCATAATTATGCTTGCAGTACTATAGCACGGTTGAGAAATGTGTTTTTGGTCACTATTAAGTACACACACTAGAACCAAAACTGGCTTTTGTTTGTTAGTGCCACTGCTGTGTATATAACCTTCACTAATGTAACGATTAACACAGTGCAAATAGACAGGTTGGTTTCGCAGGGCTAAGAGGGAGGGTCTGCTCACCTATGAGTCCGTTGTAGCGTCGAGCACGGACCCTGAAGCAGACTGTAGCGTTGATGCAGACAGCAGGAAGACCGTTGTCAGAACACAGAGCTACAGAGCGGTTCACACTGACAGGCAGGGGCATGGAGGCCTCAACCACTACCACCGGACGAGTCCTGTTGGAGGGCAACGACAACATATCAACATAAATAACAACACATCAACACAGTAACCAATGCACATGGATATCTACGATATTGTGGCTCTATGGGCCAGAAGGCCAAAAAAGATTCAAAACATACCAAAACGTAATACAGAAGGCTTAAAATATGGTACATATATGGACCAGAACAGGTGCGAATTAGGTCAAAATCGAAAAATCTAAACCAGTTAAAGTAAAATAAAAAGTTCACCCCTATGAGTGAAAGTTTACCCTTTAACCTACATCTATGTGACATGTAACAATGCAGGAATTCCTGCTAATAGATCAGTTATCTTGTGGATGTGTTTGACATTTCTCCATGTTCAGGGTCTTACCTCAGAACCACAGCGGAGTCCGAGAGGAAGGCCCCTACAGCAATGTCTGTGGGTTAGAGAAGACGATATCTTGAACACGCAATTTCCTGCCATATTCTATCTGTAAACCTCTCATTCCTGCTGTACCCACAAGACTATCTAGACTTGTTAAAAGCAGTAACACAGTTTGTTCATCAGTTTAGAACAGCTGGTAAACTTCAGTCTCATTTGTCATTCATTCAGTCATTCATTTATTCAGTCCACATCAGCCTGCAGACAAAATGTATGCACCCTGTTGACTCCAGTAGTTACTAAGCATGCCAATCACTTTAACAGGCTTTTCATAGGGAGGATATCTCAGTATAATCTGTAACAGTGCAATATTAAACTGGCAATCTTGTTTGGGGCATTTCCTATGTTTATTTGGCCAATTAATGCAACTCTTATCCCAGAGCAGCGTACTGTAACAATTATCAGTAATGTACTCCCTAATACAAATCCAATAATTTCGACTCAACATCTCAGACTTTTTCTACAATTCCTGTTTTAACTTCTAACAAGATATCAACTGTACTCAACTGATGTGTTTTGTTTTGAGATAAGTATGTAACTCTTGCCTTACGAATAAATCTATAGAAACAACAACTAACACATACAACACAATTTTTTTTTAACGTTTTTTGGAGACAGACAGTACACAATACTTTAACAATGTACTAGTTGAGAGGATGGCCAAACTAAAGAGTTGACTAACAGAGAAGTCTAAGAGCCTCTCTCTGTCAGTGAGTCTACAGGATATCCTGTTTAGTTTACTGAGTACGACTTGTGGAAGATGAGAAGAATTGAGAGAGCAGACAGCCATCTGACCACCTAGTGATAGAAAACCCCCTCATAAACATGTTTACATTTGAGTCATTTAGCAGACGCTCTTATCCAGAGCGACTTACAGTTAGTTAGTGCACACATTTTCATACTTCTTTCATACTGGCCCCCCGTGGGAAATGAACCCACAACCCTGGCGCTGCAAGCGCCATGCTCTACCAACTGCGCTACACGGGGCCCATAAACCCAGGATATTCCCACCGCCCAATTTTCTCTGGGTAGCAACACATATTTACGCATACCCACCCGCATGCATACACGCACACATATTTCCCCATCCCGTCCTCAGTTCTGTTTCCAACACTGCCATGTTTTGTGTTTTGACGACCTTACTAATTTAAGACACAGCATGTGTGACATCATAGCAGGACATTACAGTGTGTTCTGTTCTAGTCAGCAGTAAAGAAACAGAGACAGACTCAAACATTGTACTGGGGGGAAGTACTCTACACAACGGTGACAGTCAGGAAAGGGAACGCTACCTTGGTAACCGTTTCCGTCAACATCGATGCCTCCGGAAACTGACTGGCCGAACATCTTTAACTCATTACCCAGAAGAGACCCGGTGATCCTCTGATGATGAAACAAGAACAGCTTGATTATTCATACAGCTAACAACCCTCTGTACTGTACACACGTTATACACTATTGTACTCATATGCACTATACACACGTACACATGGATTACACATGGATTTTGTGTTGTAGATATGTGGTAGTAGAGTAGTGGCCTGAGGGCACACACTTAATGTGTTGTGAAATCTGTTGTGAAATGTAATGTAATGTTTTTTTAATTGTATATAACTGCCTTAATTTTGCTGGACCCCAGGAAGCGTAGCTGCTGTCTTGGCAACAGCTAATGGGGATCCATAATAAATATAAATACACTTCTTTCCCCCCCCTAACAATAGAGCTTTCTATGACTATAAAATGCAAGCTGTACAGTCGACATTTCAACTTCTTTTTTCCCCCTAATACATGGATCTTTGAAATGCAAGCAATGTAATATCTCTATATTTGGATACACAGTAACTGCATTTTCTCTAAGAGGTTGTACTGCACATTGACAGAAATCTATTTACATATTCAGTATAAATTGAGTTATCTTCATGGTATGTCTCATGCTCAGACAGAGAAAAGCAGGGGACCAAACAGTTTTAGAGAATTGCAGCAATTCAGAGTCAGGAACTCCCTTCTGACTGTCTGAGAGCACACAGAAAAAAACAAAGGAGCATCTGTCACAGTAGGATGGGGGAGAGCACTGGTCAGGGGGAGGAAGACCAGGACCCCCCTCCTTCCTTCCTTCCTTCCTTCCTTCCTTCCTTCCTTCCTTCCTTCCTTCCTTCCTTCCTTCCTTCCTTCCTTCCTTCCTTCCTTCCTTCCTTCCTTCCTCCCTCCCTCCCTCCTTCCTTCCTTCCTTCCTTCCTTCCTTCCTTCCTTCCTTCCTTCCTTCCTCCCTCCCTCCTTCCTTCCTTCCTTCCTTCCTTCCTTCCTTCCTTCCTTCCTTCCTTCCTTCCTTCCTTCCTTCCCTCCCTCCCTCCCTCCCTGTAGGATGGGGGAGAGCACTGGTAGGGGAGAAACAGACCCCTTCCTTCCTTCCTTCCTTCCTTCCTTCCTTCCTTCCTTCCTTCCTCCCTCCCTCCTCTCCTCCCTCCTTCCTTCCTTCCTTCCTTCCTTCCTTCCTTCCTTCCTTCCTCCCTCCCTCCCTCCCTCCTTCCTTCCTTCCTCTCTCCTCCCTCCCTCCCTCCCTCCCTCCCTCCCTCCCTCCTCCTTCCTTCCTTCCTCCCCTCCCTCCCTCCTTCCTTCCCTCCCTCACTCCTTCCCTCTCTTCTTCCCCTTCTTTCTTTCCTCCCAGTAATCTCCTGGCCCTAATAATTGGTCAGAGAAGTGAGAACCTGACCCCCTCCTTCCCTCCCTTCAATCCCTGACATCCCTACTCCCTCCCTCCCTAATATTTATTTCCTTCCTTCTTGCCTCCCTTCTTTCCTCCCAGTAATCTCCTGTCCCTGAAGCCTGCAGACAAACAGCAGCTGTGACATAGCCATAGCTGTGTACATACTTGAGAGTAGGTCTGTGAGATCCCTGTCTTCCTCCCATTGTAGATATATATAGCCCCACGCAGCTCTTCCTCCTGCGGAGCCCCCACCGCCACATCTGGAACATATTTACAGTCAGTCAGTCAGGGGTTAACTTAGGATGCATCTCAAATGGCACCCTATTCCCTAGTAGCACACTATATATAGAGAATAGGGTGCTTTTTTGGACACACACTTAGGTTAACTTACAGGTTTACAGGGACATAATGCATAATGACCTAAATAACACCAGGCAGGCCAGGCACTCCTCTCAGACTGGCTGCAAGTGCTCTAACCTATGGCTAGTCTACACTGACGCCTGGGACACTGTGTGTGTGTGTGTGTGTGTGTGTGTGTGTGTGTGTGTGTGTGTGTGTGTGTGTGTGTGTGTTAAGGAACGGGCAATTAGGCTGGTGTAAGTGGCAGTTGGAAGTGCGTTGAGGCCCTCTGATCAGCTATGGGGATGTAGTTAGCTGGTTGGTGTGTGGTGTTGCTCAGTGTGGAGCGTGGCTGTTATATGGTGTATATCTCTGTACCGCCAGTTACCCAACAGTACCACTTACTCTAGTCTAGTTTCTCCTGAGGAAGATTGCTAATGCATTTAACTAAAACATGGGGAGATTTGCTTGTGCAACAATAAGCACCCAATGCTTAGAACACCACCTACTTGGAATATCACATCATTACCATTTCAATTGTTATGCATCTTTGCTAAAATAATGATTAAAACTCACCAGGAAAGCCATCGTCATCAATATCTCCCAGATCTGTTATGGTCTCCCCAAATCTGGCAGCATACGACTTGCTTCCAGCCAACTGAAACTCTGCTTCCTTCATATTAGCCTGAGAAAAAAAATATGTAGAAAAAAATACATGTAATTTACTGATGTAGATATATGGGGGAAGCAGCTAGCTAAGCTTTTGTGTAATTGCAGTTATTTAGTCATTAGGTTGGTAATGAAGTTAGTCATGTCATTCAGAGTTGCCTGGTCCTTAGTGGAACAATGTAAATGTGGCAGATATCCTCTGGTTTAGTGTTCCGTAATACAAACTCATCAGTCATAGAAACAGTCCTCAGGTCCTGCTATCATTATGCTGGGTTGTTTTAGATCATCTGCCAGTGCAATATAGTATCTCCAGCCTCTTCTTTAATAAGAAATGACAATGAAAGACAAATATATTTACTTCATGAGCATATGCTTTTCTATAGTAAGTATCTGATTGTTCTGAAAGCTGAATAGGTAGTCTTGATGTTACTAGACAGTTATAAGAGCAACTTAATGTAAAGTGATACCATTATTGGTATTGAAAAGTGTTTGTTATAACAATGCACACCACCAGTATTGTATGAGATGCTTAACTATCATATTATAGGAACTACAGGGTTAAGTTGTGATGGTAAGAGTATGTGTGATATGTGAGGTGAGGAAGTATCTGTTGGTGTTGTTCTGTTATAACAAGTATTTGAGATATCTGCCAAATTGTTAATGAGGGTGTACTTTATTTATTATTAGTTATTATTATTATTATTACTTTGAATATCACACATACGTGTTTATGGAGACACAACATATTATAGAGCAGCCTCCAAGTAGCACCAGTTAGCACAGTGTCACAAAGTTAGCACATGTTTACAGGCCGAAGCTTTCATTTGTTGACATTCAATCTATTAATAAACTGAATTTAAGGCAATTTTCAGGGACAGTGTTCCCTATAACAGCCTCGCAAAGTTTATAGTAAACATTTCAATAGGTAATGGGCCATCAAATTACTTTAGAACCAAGGCAATTTGCGAAACACAATAACTGCACACTAATGTTTTCATGATAGGGGTGAAAGAAAGGTTGTCTCTCTCACAATTTGTTTTTTCCTCGATTACTCGCATCCGCTCTCCTTGCCTCCTTCTCAAGCCACATTGGAGGAGAAGTTCCAAGGTCCCTCCCCTTTGACCTTCTCCTCCAATGAGTTTTGAGAAGGCAAGAAGAGGAATCAGGGAAATCAAGGTTGTCTGTTGTGTACTGTATTTTTTATGTGGAGGGTGTTGTGTTGATTATGATACTTTTAAGTATCTTGCCTTTCTTAATTTCCTTGAGGGGATACATATAAAGTTGTATTGAATTGAAGGAAAAACGAATATGAAAGATCCCAGTACTTACAGCTCCTTGGTTGATGTAGACATGGACTCGTCCCTCCTCTCTCATGGTGCTGTACATGGGAGCTCCTACCAGTAGATCAGACAGGCCATCTCCATTCAGGTCCACGGCACACACACTGGCACCAAAATATGAGCCCAGCTACAGTATAGGAAAACAGGTTTTATGTCTATATAGTCAATTACATCAACCAAATGTATTTTTAAAGCCATTTTAACATCAGCAGTTGTCACAAAGTGTTTTTGCTGTGAGGAGGTATGATCTAGTTCTGTGTCAAAATCAAGACATTAAGAACTGAGACATTAAAGACTGGTTTCCCAGACACAGACACTGGCGCAGTGGTCTAAGGCACTGCATCGCAGTGCTAGCTGTGCCACTAGAGATCCTGGTTCGAATCCAGGCTCTGTCGTAGCTGACCGGGAGACCCATGGGGCGGCGCACAATTGGCCCAGGGTAGGGGAGGGAATGGCCGGCAGGGATGTACAGTGAGGGAAAAAAGTATTTGATCCCCTGCTGATTTTGTACGTTTGCCCACTGACAAAGAAATGATCAGTCTATAATTTTAATGGTAGGTTTATTTGAACAGTGAGAGACAGAATAACAAAAAAAAAATCCAGGAAAACGCATGTCAAAAATGTTATAAATTGATTTGCATTTTAATGAGGGAAATAAGTATTTGACCCCCTCTCAATCAGAAAGATTTCCGGCTCCCAGGTGTCTTTTATATAGGTAACGAGCTGAGATTAGGAGCACACTCTTAAAAGGAGTGCTCCTAATCTCAGCTTGTTACCTGTATAAAAGACACCTGTCCACAGAAGCAATCAATCAATCAGATTCCAAACTCTCCACCATGGCCAAGACCAAAGAGCTCTCCAAGGATGTCAGGGACAAGAGACAAGCAGCTTGGTGAGAAGGTGACAACAGTTGGTGCGATTATTCACAAATGGAAGAAACACAAAAGACTGTCAATTTCCCTCGGCCTGGGGCTCCATGCAAGATCTCACCTCGTGGAGTTGCAATGATCATGAGAACGGTGAGGAATCAGCCCAGAACTACACGGGAGGATCTTGTCAATGATCTCAAGGCAGCTGGGACCATAGTCACCAAGAAAACAATTGGTAACACACTATGCCGTGAAGGACTGAAATCCTGAAATCCTGCAGCGCCCGCAAGGTCCCCCTGCTCAAGAAAGCACATATACAGGGCCGTCTGAAGTTTGCAAATTAACATCTGAATGATTCAGAGGAGAACTGGGTGAAAGTGTTGTGGTCAGATGAGACCAAAATCGAGCTCTTTCGCATCAATTCAACTCGCCATGTTTGGAGGAGGAGGAATGCTGCCTATAACCCCAAGAACACCATCCCCACTGTCAAACATGGAGGTGGAAACATTCTACTTTGGGGGTGTTTTTCTGCTAAGGGGACAGGACAACTTCACCGCATCAAAGGGACGATGGACGGGGTCATGTACCGTCAAATCTTGGGTGAGAACCTCCTTCCCTCAGCCAGGGCATTGAAAATGGGTCGTGGATGGGTATTCCAGCATGACAATGACCCAAAACACACGGCCAAGGCAACAAAGGAGTGGCTCTAGAAGAGGCACATTAAGGTCCTGGAGTGGCCTAGCCAGTCTCCAGACCATAATCCCATAGAAAATCTGTGGAGGGAGCTGAAGGTTCGAATTGCCAAACGTCAGCCTCGAACCCTTAATGACTTGGAGAAGATGTGCAAAGAGGAGTGGAACAAAATCCCTCCTGAGATGTGTGCAAACCTGGTGGCCAACTACAAGAAACGTCTGACCTCTGTGATTGCCAACAAGGGGTTTGCCACCAAGTACTAAGTCATGTTTTGCAGAGGGGTCAAATACTTATTTCCCTCATTAAAATGCAAATCAATTTATAACATTTTTGACATGCGTTCTTCTGGATTTTGTTGTTGTTATTCTGTCTCTCACTGTTCAAATAAACCTACCATTAAAATTATAGACGGATCATGTCTTTGTCAGTGGGCAAACGTACAAAATCAGCAGGGGATCAAATACTTTTTTCCCTCACTGTAGCTCAGTTGGTAGAGCATGGCATTTGCAACGCCAGGGTTGTGGGTTCGATTCCCACGGGGGGCCAGTATGAAAAAAAAATAAAGAATGTATGCACTCACTAACTGTAAGTCGCTCTGGATAAGAGTGTCTGCTAAATGACTAAAATGTAAACCTCGTCCTAGACTAAAGAGCATGTCCAATGGAGATTGGTCCCGTGTGGCTCAGTTGGTTGAGCAAGGTGCTTACAATGCCAGGGTTCCCAAGGGGGACCAGTACGGGGGAAAATATATGCACTCACTAATGTAAGTCGCTCTGGATAAGAGCGTCTGCTAAATGACTAAATTGTAAAAGATATCTGGCTACTAATTTTCACCTTGCTTCCCTTGACTTCACTGATGATCTTCAGCATGTTTTCTTCAGCTCTGAATAGGTAGGCCTGGAGAAGTGGAGAGAAAACACCTGGTCAGATCAGGACTTAAAGCCAACTAAGGATGAGTACACAGGTGGAGAAATGCATACAGTACTTAGATTGTATCACAATACCCACACAGACATCATCTGCTTTCTACTTATGAAATATATTTCATCTGTCATCTTAACACTCCTGTGGGGGATGCATTTGGTAAGGCCATTAAGAACTGCCAACTTGTACATCCCCCCCAAAAGAAACGATTCCTCCATAAAATGTGCACTGAATTGCCTCATGACATAATGATTCCCCACTTCCTCTTTCTGCAGAGATACATTTATATAAGTTTAGCAGACATACCAACTTATACAGTAAGTATAGCAGAAGCAGAGGTAACTATATGTCATCAATCTATCGCTCATATACAGTTACCTGCCCACATAGTATCTACCTTGATTGAATGCAGTGACTGTATGTCGCTCTGGAAAAAGAGCTTCTACTAAATTACTTAAATGTAAATATATTTACAACCAAATCCTTTCAGCTATTTCTGCCTTAGTGCCATCAATCAACAGAGGGCCTATCACCACAAGATCTTACAACAGTAATAGACAGACCAGAGCAGCTAACACAACACATGGTGTGTGTCCCCCAAATGGCACCCCCATAGGGCTCTGGTCAAAAGTAGTACACTATAGGGAATAGGGTGCCATTTGGGACACAGCCATGGTCTTTTCAGCAACACATACATTTCACCAGCAGAAGGAGGAATGCCCGATGCATCATATATTTTGCATCCGTCTGGATGGTGATTTAAACACACATACTGCATTGTACTTACCACTTTATTACCCCCTGCTTAGTGTTGGTACTGTGCATCCTGTCTACAGGCAGGTGATGGAGTGATGGGGACGAGGGTAAAAGGAAAAACAGGAATTGAATGAACTCTTACTTTACCAGTCTGCCTGTGTTGGGGCGCACCTCCAACGATCTCTGTGGAGTCAGGGTGAAAGAAGTGGCCAGCGCCAACCGAGTAGCCTGTTGATGAAATGAAGGATCATAACGTTAGTACAACACCAGTACAACATTAGTACAACTTTAATACAGTGGGGGAAGAAAGTATTTAGTCAGCCACCAATTGTGCAAGTTCTCCCACTTAAAAAGATGAGAGAGGCCTGTAATTTTCATCATAGGTACACGTCAACTATGACAGACAAATTGAGAAGAAAAAAATCCAGAAAATCACATTGTAGGATTTTTAATGAATTTATTTGCAAATTATGGTGGAAAATAAGTATTTGGTCACCTACAAACAAGCAAGATTTCTGGCTCTCACAGACCTGTAACTTCTTCTTTAAGAGGCTCCTCTGTCCTCCACTCGTTACCTGTATTAATGGCACCTGTTTGAACTTGTTATCAGTATAAAAGACACCTGTCCACAACCTCAAACAGTCACACTCCAAACTCCACTATGGCCAAGACCAAAGAGCTGTCAAAGGACACCAGAAACAAAATTGTAGACCTGCACCAGGCTGGGAAGACTGAATCTGCAATATGTAAGCAGCTTGGTTTGAAGAAATCAACTGTGGGAGCAATTATTAGGAAATGGAAGACATACAAGACCACTGATAATCTCCCTCGATCTGGGGCTCCACGCAAGATCTCACCCTGTGGGGTCAAAATGATTTTTGGAGGGAGTTGATCTTTGGAGGGAGTTGAAAGTCTGTGTTGCCCAGCGACAGCCCTAAAACATCACTGCTCTAGAGGAGATCTGCATGGAGGAATGGGCCAAAATACCAGCAACAGTGTGTGAAAACCTTGTGAAGACTTACAGAAAAAGTTTGACCTTTGTCATTGCCAACAAAGGGTATATAACAAAGTATTGAGAAACTTTTGTTATTGACCAAATACTTATTTTCCACCATAATTTGCAAATAAATTCATAAAAAATCCTACTATGTCTGTCATAGTTGACGTGTACCTATGATGAAAATTACAGGCCTCTCTCATCTTTTTAAGTGGGAGAACTTGCACAATTGGTGGCTGACTAAATACTTTTTTCCCCCACTGTATAAGAGATAAGAGCAACAAGCCACACTGTGACTGGCTTGATGAGCGAACAACATTACTTTGATATGAGTTTTAAAACTGGCTACATGTGAGGTATTTCCATGCATAAAAGCATGTTTGAAAAAGGCGATTTTTGTAGTCGCTACTTCGGTTAAAAACACTGATGTGGATACCCTTGACAGAGAGACAACATCATTATTTGCAGTAACTACAATTGAGCAAATATTGAGCAATAGCGTATGTGTGTGTGCAACAGTGTGTGTATGCACCTGACAATCAGCTTCCTGTTCACACACACAGAGCATGTTCTCTCAACACACAAGCACACACAAAAAGCATGCTTCCTCTTCAAATTCCATTACGTTACACTTCACCAACTTACAGCCTCAGCAGAAAAACAAATGAGACGTGTGACAACAAGACAAGTCCTTCTGATTGTCTCCAACCATATTATTATTAATGTAATGAATGTGCCATATGTTGTATTACAGATACGTACCCAGGTAACTGCCATAGAGGACAGTGCTGTCGTCATCCACATAGGCAGACAGGACCCTGCTGGAGGTGTTGTAGACCAGGACAGACCCAGTCCAGTACGATGTCCCAGGGGCTCCCATTATTATCAAGTCCTGAAGAAAAACAACACAAAACATACATTATAGAATGGCAGTTTGTGATGTATGTTTGTGATTTACTGGATGTGCATTGAAGTTTGTGAATTATGTGTATTACCAGCATAGGCTTCACATAAACTAAAGCAGGGATCATCAACTAGATTCAGCCGCGGGCCAATTTTTTCTTGAGCGGAGTGTCGCGGGGCCGGAACATAAATACAAATCATTTGTAGACTGCAAATTGACCGCAAGAAGCCCAAACATATATAATGTTTAAAACATCATCATTTCAAACCTTGCTTACATTTGTATATGATCACGTGTCTCTCTATTATGCATGGGAATACTTGGATCACTTGGAGCTGATTTCCTGGTGTTTCTACAGTATTCTACAGCGTTGCTCTTTAAACTTTGGGGGCCAAATTTGGCCCGAAGGCTGCCAGTTGAGGAACCCTGAACTATAGGTCTAAAAATAATATCTAGATTAATTAATACCTCAGTCAGAAAGTTGGATATTCCTGCTTGGCATGATCCGTAGTCTTCACCAAACTTCCGTTGATGATCTGGAAAGAGACACATGTAATTTCATTTAGACAAATAGATCAAGCAAACTTAGTGTAAACAAGCTCTCAGTGCAGGTTAACTACAGGAGTGGCCTTGGTCATGGTGAGAATAAAAACATATGGATTACTCCTGTTTCTCCTTGGTTATTGACTGATTGATATGCTTGTGTATAGGCCACAATGGTAGGCCTGTAGCTAATGGGTTAGGCTACTTTTCTGTGAGTATCTAGCTAATCTCTGTAAAATTAAAACATGCAGACTGCATACTCCCAATCATCTGTGAAGAAGCAATGTTTCAGCACTATGTGCCTTCTTCGGGGTACATTTACATTTTAATCATCTTATCCAGAGCGACTTACAGTTAGTGAGTGCATACATATATATATTTTTTTTCATACTGGCCCCCCGTGGGAATTGAACCCACAACCCTGGCGTTGCAAACGCCATGCTCTACCAACTGAGCTACATCCCTGCCGGCCATTCCCTCCCCTACCCTGGACGACGCTGGGCCAATTGTGCGCCGCCCCATGGGTCTAGAAAAGTCTCACAACAATTAGAAGGTAGTTTTCCAGGTACTAAACAGAAAGACGGTGTACCTTTATAGCATGGGATAAGTGGTTGAGACTGTTTGAGGTCAGCTTCGTATCTGTAGCAGACACCATGAGGCAGCTTGTTCTGGTTGTCATTCCTGGAATAGAACACGTTCTTCCAACGATGCCCACATGCCTGAGGAACGAGAAGCAGCACAGATGTTTTGGATTAAATGCAACTGTTTCAGAGGAGGAATGGAGCAACAATGGAATAAGCTACACACAAAACATGTCAACTCTGTGGTTCTTCTAACGAGTGACATAATGCAAGCCCTCTCCAGCAGCTACACTATATGACCAAAAGTATGTGGACATCTGCTCGTCGAACAAATCATTCCAAAATCATGGGCATTAATATGGAGTTGGTCCCCCCTTTGCTGCTATAACAGTCTCCACTCTTCTGGGAAGGCTTTCCACTAGATGTTGGAACATTGCTGCGGGGACTTGCTTCCATTCAGCCACAAGAGCATTAGTGAGGTCGGGCATTGATGTTGGGCGATTAGGCCTGACTCGCAGTCGCCGTTCCAATTCATCCCAAAGGTGTTTGATGGGGTTGAGGTCAGGGCTCTGTGCAGGCCAGTCAAGTTCTTCCACACCGATCTCGACAAACCATTTCTGTATGGAACTCGCTTTGTGCACGGGGGTATTGTCATGCTGAAACAGGAAAGGGCCTTCTCCAAACTGTTGCCACAAAGTTGGAAGCACAGAATCGTCTAGAATGTAATTGTATGCTGTAGTGTTAAGATTTCCATAATAATAATAATAATAATATGCCATTTAGCAGACGCTTTTATCCAAAGTGACTTACAGTCGTGCGTGCATTCATTTTTGTGTCCATGAAACTCAGGGGCCTAGCTCGAACCATGAAAAACTGCCCCAGACCATTATTCCTCCTCCACCGAACTTTACAGTTGGCACTATGCATTCAGGTAGGTAGTGTTCTCCTGGCATCCGCCAAACCCAGATTCGTCAGTCGGACTGCCAGATGGTGAAGCGTGATTCATCACTCCAGAGAACGTGTTTCCACTGCTCCAGAGTAAAATGGCGGCGAGCTTTACACCACTCCAGCCGACGCTTGGCATTGCGCATGGTGATTTTAGGCTTGTGTGCGGCTGCTCTTTCATGGAAACCCATTTCATGAAGCTCCCAACGAACAGTTCTTGTGCTGATGTTGCTTCCTGTCAGTAATGAGTGTTGCAGCCGAGGACAGACGATTTTTATGAGATACGCGCTTCAGCACTTGGTGGTCCCTTCTGTGAGCTTGTGTGGCTTACCATTTCGCGGCTGAGCCATTGTTGCTCCTAGACATTTCCACTTCACAATAACAGCACTTACAGTTGACTGGGGCTGCTCTAGCAGGGCAGACATTTGATGAACTGACTTGTTGGAAAGGTGGCATCCTATGATGGTGCCACGTTGAAAGTCACTGAGCTCTTCAGTAAGGTCAGTCTACTGACAATGTGTGCTCGATTTTATACACCTGTCAGCAACAGATGTGGCTGAAATAGTCGAATCCACTAATTTAAAGGGGTGTCCACATACTTTTGAATATATATAGTGTAGTTTCCAAAATAACGTTCACCAACAATAGACTACAGGGCTAAACAAAACATGTACATTTTGTGGGTTTTCTAACTAGTGACAGAGTAATATGGGCTCATTTGATATGTCTGATAGGGTTGGAAATTATGCTAGCCTTGTTTCTAGTTTAAACAAAGTTCACCAATACAAGATGTTGCCATCCCATTATTTAGGTCTCAGAATGGGCACAAAGACCGTATTTCACTGTACTGTTACATATCAATACATGGCCATCACTGGACTATTGAGAATGGGTTGTAACATTTGTGTACCCCTACTCTGACTAATTGACATACCAATACATGGCCATCACTGTAAAACAATTTGTGATAGCTGCTGATGTAAAAAGGGCTTTATAAATCAATTTGATTGATTGAGTGACTTAACATACCAATACATGGCCATCACTGGGCTGTCTAGACAGGCTGACTCCGAGCCACTGGTTGTCACTCTCAGAGAAGCAAGTCTTCCCACAACTGTCCACACCTGTAGTGCACACACGCGCACACACGCACACACCACATGTAGAGAAAGAGAGAGGGAGAACAAGAGCAAGATATGAGAAGTTGCCATGACCAGTAATATTGCCTTATAAACGCTTCGATTAAAACATGAAGAAAAGGTTTATGCTTTCTTATAATCCAATGTCAGTGAACAAATACCCCAAACCACTTTTGTCAAATAAACAGAACCACTTCATTTTTAACATAGAGGTCGCACAGATTCTTTCTTTGTAAAGTTGAGTGGATATGCAATACATCAATAATACAAACCTGTTGATATTTGCTGACATTCTCTAATGCCTGAGATGCTGCACTTATAAATTGCTCCTGGTTTTTTAAGGGATGGATCGAAAGTTGAATTCGCAACTGGAGCTCCGATTAATAACCTATAACAGACAATTATGGAAATCATCATCAGCCAACCATTCACTAACGTTACAGTTTTACACACATCAATATCCCAACTGTGGGATATAAAAATATATATATATTTCATACTCCAAAAGTTGTCAAAGGGCAACTGGACAGCCTAAAAGGGCGGTTTCTGGTCAAAATGGTCCTTGTGTTCATAGACTTCCTAATTAACACTTATCACACAGTTTCAATTTGAAGAACCACTACACGATCCTCCAGGAACCTTTTTTTTTTTTTAGTATAATAAATGTGTGTAGCCTATTCAGTGAGTGTTTTATGACTAACGTAAAAAAGAAAAGAAAAGCCAACTAAATGTTTTAACCACTTACCATGTGTTTTGCTTGTTCTTATGTAACAATACAGAATATCCAAATAAAGATCCATTTGGGCCTCTAAAACTAACGGGATGGTCTACGTCCAGATTGTAACAGTCAGTGAGACTACAGCACCAAGCGAGAAGAACGCTCCAACAGCAATAAATAATACCCGGCTTCTTTCGCTCCATTTTTGTAATAAAACACAAACTTTTCCAACACGAAGAGACTTCAGTTGATGGCAGCTGGAAACAAAAGAAAGGTCAAACTTTTCGATTATTCAAAGTCAGGAAAACAGAGAAAAGTTGTACATCACGATAACAACTTTAGAATGGCAGTTGAATAGAGACTGAGCGTTCAACTCTTGTTGCCTGCGTCGGTAGGTCTGTCAGTGCGCGACCTTACATCAGGCTCATGGCTAAATTCCGTGACGTGAAGTTCTCAGCTTTGAACCTCTGGCGAGCGGCGGGCGCATGCTGCTCCCCAAACTCATAGCCCGACCCTCCAACCCGCGATGAACCCTCCTACGCACACACCAGTAAAACTAAGAGAGAGAGATGTGTACCCTGGAATTAACAGTACAACTCAGTGAAAAGTTTCAGAACGGCTTGAATCAAATCCACACACACAGTTAACTGCCAAAATGAAGGAAATAGCAACATAAAGTGTCTTAATAGGGCGTTGGGCCACCGCGAGCCGCCAGAACAGCTTCAATGCGCCTTGGCATGGATTCTACAAATGTCTGGAACTATACTTGCGGGATGCAACACAATTCTTCCACAAGAAATTCCATAATTTGGTGTTTTGTTGATGGTGGTGGAAAACTCTGTCTCAGGCGCTGCTCCAGAATCTCCCATAAGTGTTCAATTGGGTTGAGATCTGGTGACTGACTGACTGACTGAAGCAGACACACACACGCCTGCATTGTTGGGAAGGGCCATAACTAAGTATTTTACTGTTGTTTACGAAGCATGTGACAAATACAATTTGATTGGATTTCATGAAGTTCATTCAGAAGGAATGGAATTAGGCAATTTATATGTTATTTTAAGAAGCAAATTAAAATGGACCATGATTGAGTGTCAGGAAACAGGGAATGTTATCCTACAGGGCAAGACCGTGGGGAATGTCTGTCTGTCGACGGTATTTTCCCATATTGGTCCGTTTGGAACATGATGTGAATTTAAGTTAATGACCTGCTGAGTAATTTGGGAGGAATTTAGCATCTGTCAGGATTTTTTTCTTTTCTTTTCGGTTTCCATTAATTTCTGTACATCATTATTTGCAGTAACTACAAACAAATATTGAGCAACTGTGTGTGTGTGTTTGCTTTGTGCGCTAATAATCTCCTGCAAACAAACAGGTATTATTCCCACGGTGTAGCCCTAAATAAATCATGCAGAGCCAGTGCTGGTCTTACCAGTGGTCTGCTGGGACAATTGCCTGCTCAGTTATTTTAGGTGGAGGGTAGAGGGAGGGTTTGTCCACTTGGCTGAATGGTGGTGGTTAAAACAAGTGTTTTGTGAGAGAGACTACACACAACATAGCAAATATTCGGTGTTATGCTCTTGGGCTTATCATGTGGTGTTCTTCCAACAGAAGTAATGGAAAACAGCAAATAAAGTAAAGAGAAGAAAAGAGAAAGGAAGGAGGTAGCAGGTCTAAGTGTCCAAATCTAATGTAATGGAACTTGATTAGTCTCTGATTGCCAATTATGCTAGAGACTTCATGTTCCACCAAGTGTTGTGTTCAGACCACCTAAAGCGAGACCGAGTCAAGACTGGAGCAAATCGAGTCTGAGTCAAGACCAAGACTGGAGGGGGGGGACCGAGTCAAGACCAAGACCGGGAGGGGGGCGAGAGGTGAGAGTCTGAGTCAAGACCATGATTGTAATTGTGTCAGATCGCTACCATAATAACAGCAAAAAAATTACAGTACTTCTGTGTTAATATTTCAGAAGAATATATGGAATCATGCTGTGGACAAAGAGAGAGCTACTCTACAAATTATAAAACTAGTCTAAACCAAAGGCTTAGACTCAAGAGGCAGTTCATCAGCTGTTTTGAATTCTGCACTGCACTACCAGTTTGCTTTCAACCAAATCTTCCTCACCTGCCACCTCCACGAATAGTGAATACACATCGGCATTCATAACATATAATGTAATAAAGCACTTCTCTGTCTTTCCAAAGACGTACTTAACATTTCACATTCATGACTGTCTCATGACTGAGATAAAGTAATGTCTTTCAGCCCAACTGACATGTCCTTATTTGGTGTGTGATTTTTGGAATGCCTTGTGAACAATCTGCCACTGATTTAGACTAATTCAGGCTGGAGTAATGATCCTAGTAGTACAGTGACAACATGAGCTGGTATTACTCAGTTCAAACATCTGGAATTAATGTGAGGCTCCTGAACCCTCAATCCCCCCCTCTCTCTCTCTCTCTCTCTCGCTTGCTCTCTCTCAATTCTATTTCAATTTAAGGGGCTTTATTGGCATGGGAAACATATGGTTACATTGCCAAAGCAAGTTAAATACAGTGGGGAAAAAAAGTATTTAGTCAGCCACCAATTGTGCAAGTTCTCCCACTTAAAAAGATGAGAGAGGCCTGTAATTTTCATCATAGGTACACGTCAACTATGACAGACAAATTGAGAAAAGAAAATCCATAAAAACACATTGTAGGATTTTTAATGAATTTATTTGCAAATTATGGTGGAAAATAAGTATTTGGTCACCTACAAACAAGCAAGATTTCTGGCTCTCACAGACCTGTAACTTCTTCTTTAAGAGGCTCCTCTGTCTTCCACTCGTTACCTGTATTAATGGCACCTGTTTGAACTTGTTATCAGTATAAAAGACACCTGTCCACAACCTCAAACAGTCACACTCCAAACTCCACTATGGCCAAGTCCAAAGAGCTGTCAAAGGACACCAGAAACAAAATTGTAGACCTGCACCAGGCTGGGAAGACTGAATCTGCAATAGGTAAGCAGCTTGGTTTGAAGAAATTAACTGTGGGAGCAATTATTAGGAAATGGAAGACATACAAGACCACTGATAATCTCCCTTGATCTGGGGCTCCACGCAAGATCTCACCCCGTGGGGTCAAAATGATCACAAGAACGGTGAGCAAAAATCCCAGAACCACACGGGGGGACCTAGTGAATGACCTGCAGAGAGCTGGGACCAAAGTAACAAAGCCTACCATCAGTAACACACTACGCCGCCAGGGACTCAAATCCTGCAGTGCAAGACGTGTCCCCCTGCTTAAGCCAGTACATGCCCAGGCCCGTCTGAAGTTTGCTAGAGTGCATTTGGATGATCCAGAAGAGGATTGGGAGAATGTCATATGGTCAGATGAAACCAAAATATAACTTTTTGGTCAAAACTCAACTCGTCGTGTTTGGAGGACATAGAATGCTGAGTTGCATCCAAAGAACACCATACCTACTGTGAAGCATGGGGGTGGAAACATCATGCTTTGGGGCTGTTTTTCTGCAAAGGGACCAGGACGACTGATCCGTGTAAAGGAAAGAATGAATGGGGATATGTATCGTGAGATTTTGAGTGAAAACCTCCTTCCATCAGCAAGGGCATTGAAGATGAAACGTGGCTGGGTCTTTCAGCATGACAATGATAATAATAATATGCCATTTAGCAGACACTTTTATCCAAAGCGACTTAAAGTCATGCGTGCATACATTTTTTGTGTATGGGTGGTCCCGGGGATCGAACCCACTACCTTGGTGTTACAAGCGCCGTGCTCTACCAGCTGAGCTACAGAGGACCACATGATCACAAACACACCGCCCGGGCAACGAAGGAGTGACTTCGTAAGAAGCATTTCAAGGTCCTGGAGTGGCCTAGCCAGTCTCCAGATCTCAACCCCATAGAAAATCTTTGGAGGGAGTTGAAAGTCCGTGTTGCCCAGCGACAGCCCCAAAACATCACTGCTCTAGAGGAGATCTGCATGGAGGAATGGGCCAAAATACCAGCAACAGTGTGTGAAAACCTTGTGAAGAATTACAGAAAACGTTTGACCTGTGTCATTGCCAACAAAGGGTATATAACAAAGTATTGAGAATCTTTTGTTATTGACCAAATACTTATTTTCCACCATAATTTGCAAATAAATTCATTAAAAATCTTACAATGTGATTTTTTCTGGATTTTCTTTTCTCATTTTGTCTGTCATAGTTGACGTGTACCTATGATGAAAATTACAGGCCTCTCTCATCTTTTTAAGTGGGAGAACTTGCACAATTGGTGGCTGACTAAATACTTTTTTTCCCCACTGTAGATAATAAACAAAAGTGAAATAAACACTAAGAAATGTACAGTAAACATTACACTCACAAAAGTTCCAAAATAATACATGTGTCATATTATGTCTATATGCAGTGCTGTAATGATGTGCAAATATTTAAAGTACAAAAGGGAAAATAAATAAACATAACTATAGGTTGTATTTACAATCGTGTTTGTTCTTCACTGGTTGCCCTTTTCTTGTGGCAACAGGTCACAAATCTTGCTGCTGTGATTGCACACTGTGGTATTTCATCCAATAGACATGGGAGTTTATCAAAATTGGATTTGTTTTCGAATTCTTTGTGGGTCTGGGTAATCTGAGGGAAATATGTGTCTTTAATATGGTCATACATTTGGCAGGAAGTTAGGAAGTGCAGCTCAGTTACCACCTCATTTTGTGGGCAGTGTGCACATAGCCTGTCTTCTCTTGAGAGCCAGTTCTTGCTTCGGCGGCCTTTCTCAATAGTAAGGCTATGCTCACTGAGTCTGTATATAGTCTAAAGATTTTGGGTCAGTCACAGTGGTCAGGTATTCTGCCACTGTGTACTTTTTGTTTAGGGCCAAATAGCATTCTAGTTTGCTCTGTTTTGTTGTAAATTATTTCCAATGTGTCAAGTAATTATATTTTTGTTTTCTCATGATTTGGTTGGGTCTAATTGTGTTGTTGTCCTGGGGATCTGTGGGGTCTGTTTGTGTTTGTGAACAGAGCCCCAGGACCAGCTTGCTAATGGGGCTCTTCTCCAGGTTCATTTCTCTGTAGGTGATGGCTTTGTTATGGAAGGTTTGGGAATCGCTTCCTTTAAGGTGGTTGTAGAATTTAACTATTTTCTGGATTTTGTTAATTAGCGGGTATCGGCCTAATTCTGCTCTGCATGCATTATTCAGTGTTTTACGTTGTACACTGAGAATATTTTTTGCTGAATTCTGCATGCTCAATTTGGTGTTTGCCCCATTTTGTGAATTCTTTGTTGGTTAGTGGACCCCAGACCTCACAACCATAAAGGGCAATGGGTTCTATAACTGATTCAAATATTTTTAGCCAGATCCTAATTGGTATGTCAAATTTTATGTTCCTTTTGATGGCATAGAAGGCCCTTCTTGCCTTGTCTCTCAGATCGTTCACATCTTTGTGGAAGTTACCTGTGGCGTTGATGTTTAGGCCGAGGTATGTATCGTTTTTTGTGTGCTCTAGGGCAGCGGTGTCTAGATGGATTGCCTGGTATGGCAACTGCTTGGCCTCCGACCGCAAGGCACTACAGAGGGTAGTGCGTACGGCCCAGTACATCACTGGGGCCAAGCTTCCTGCCATCCAGGACCTCTATACCAGGCGGTGTCAGAGGAAGGCCCTCAAAATTGTCAAAGACTCCAGCCACCCTAGTCATAGACTGTTCTCTCTGCTACCGCACGGCAAGCGGTACCGGAGTGCCATGTCTAGGTCCAAAAGACTTCTCAACAGCTTCTACCCCCAAGCCATAAGACTCCTGAATAGCTAATCATGGCTACCCAGACTATTTGCACTGCCCCCCCATGTTTTTACGCTGCTGCTACTCTGTTAATTATTTATGCATAGTCACTTTAACTCTACCCACATGTACATATTACTTCAACTACCTCAACTAGCCGGTGCCCTCACACATTGACTCTGCACCGGAATCCCCCTGTACATATAGCCTCCCTACTGTAATTTTATTTTACTTCTGCTCTTTTTTTCTCAACACTTTTTAGTTGTTGTTTTATTCTACTTTTTTATTTAAAATAAATGCACTGTTGGTTAAGGGCTGTAAGTAAGCATTTCACTGTAATGTCTGCACCTGTTGTATTCGGCCCATGTGGCCAATAAAATTTGATTTGATTTGATGTAGTAACCAAAAAAAGTGTTAAACAAACCAAAATATATTTTATATTTGAGATTCTTCAAATAGCCACCCTTTGCCTTAATGACAGCTTTGTACACGCTTGGCATTCTCTCAACCAGCTTCACCTGGAATGCTTTTCCAACAGTCTTGAAGAAGTTCCCACATATGCTGAGCACTTGTTGGCTGTTTTTCCTTCACTCTGCAGTCCAAACGTTTTACTTGTAGTGTATTTTGAAGAGAGTGGGGCTTAAGCTGCATCCCTGTCTCACCCCCCAGCTCTGTGGAAAGAAATGTGTGTGTTTTTTGCAATTTTAACCGCACACTTGATGTTTATATACATGGATTTTATAATGTCGTATGTTTTCCCCCCAACACCACTTTCCATCAATTTGTATAGCAGGCCCTCATGCCAAATTGAGTCGAAAGCTTTTTTGAAATCAACAAAGCATGAGAAGACTTTGCCTTTGTTTTGTTTTGTTTGTCAATTAGGGTGTGCAGGGTGAATACGTGGTCTGTCGTATGGTAATTTGGTATAAAGCCAATTTGACATTTGCTCAGTACAATGTTTTCACTGAGGAAATGTATGAGTCTGCTGTTAATGGTAATTCAGAGGATTTTCCCAAGGTTGCTGTTGACGCATATCTCACTGTAGTTATCGGGGTCAAATTTGTCTCCACTGTTGTGGATTGGGGTGATCAGTCCTTGCTTCCAAATATTGGGAACTATGCCAGAGCTGAGGATGATGTTAAAGAGTTTAAGTATAGCCAATTGGAATTTGTGGTCTGTATATTTTATCATTTAATTTAGGATACCATCAACCCCACAGGCCTTTTTGGGTTGGAGGGTTTGTATTTTGTCCTGTAGTTCATTCAATGTACACCAGTGTGTTTTGGTAGTCTTTAATAGTTGATTCTAAGATTTGTATTTGATCATGTATATGTTTTTGCTGTTTGTTCTTTGTTATAGGGCCAAAAAGATTGGAGAAGTGTTTTACCCATACATATCCATTTTGGATAGATAACTCTTCGTGTTGTTGTTTGTTTAGTTTTCCAATTTTCCCAGAAGTGGTTCGATTCTATGGATTCTTCAAATACATTGAGCTGATTTCTGATGTGCTGTTCCTTCTTTTTCCGTAGTGTATTTCTGTATTGTTTTAGTGATTCACCATAGTGAAGGCGTAGGCTCAGGTTTTCTGGGTCTCTATGTTTTTGGTTGGATAGGTTTCTCAATTTCTTTCTTAGGTTTTTGCTTTCTTCATCAAACCATTTGTCATTGTTGTTAATTTTCTTAGGTTGTCTGCTTGACATTTTTAGATTTCATAGGGAAGCTGAGAGGTCACATATACTGTTTAGGTTTTCTACTGCCAAGTTTACACCTTCACTATTACAGTGAAACATTTTGTCCAGGAAATTGTCTAGAAGGTACTGAATTTGTTGTTACCTAATAGTTTTTTGGTAGATTTCCACACTACTTTCCTTCCATCAATAGCATTTCTTAATATTATTCAGTTCCTTTGGCTTTGATGCCTCATGATTGAGCATAGCTCTGTCAAGTTGAGTGTGATTTTGCTGTGATCTGATAGGGGTGTCAGTGGACTGACTGTGAACGCTCTATGAGACTCTGGGTTGAGGTCAGTGATAAATTAGTCTACAGTACTACTACCAAGACATGAGCTATATGTGTACCTACCGTAGGAGTCCCCTCGAAGCCTACCATTGACCATGTACATACCCAGCGTGCGACAGAGCTGCAGGAGCTGTGACCCTTTTTTGTTGGTTATGTTGTCGTAGTTGTGTCTAGGGGGGCATATGGGGGAGGGAATGCTGTCACCTCCAGGTAGGTGTTGTCCCCCTGTGTGCTGAGGGTGTCAGGTTCTTGTCCAGTTCTGGCATTTAGGTCGCCACAGACTAGTACATGTCCCTGGGCCTGGAAATTGTTGATTCCCCTCTAGGATGGAGAAGCTGTCATCGTTAAAGTATGGAGATTCTAGTGGGGGGATATTGGTAGCACACATGAGGATATTTTTCTCTGTTGAGATAATTTCCTATTAATTTCTAGCCAGATGTAAAATGTTACGGTTTTGACTCATTTAATGGAGCGGGTTAGGTCTGCTCTATACCAAATTATCATACCCCCTGAGTCTCTTCCCTGTTTCACACCTGGTTGTTTGGTGGATGGGACTACCAGCTCTCTGTAACCTAGAGGGCAACCAGTGGGTCCGTCTCCTTTATACCATGTTTCTTGTAGGATGACAATGTCTGTATTTCCAATTTCTTTGATGAAGTCTGGGTTCCTGCTCTTCAGGCCAAAGGCAGATGACCTCAGACTTTGTATATTCCAGGATGAGATAGTAAAAGCTTTGTGTTCCATAGTGTCTAGTGTTGTTTTTGTGTGGTTTAGGCCCGGACCATCACAGTAGGTGTGAGCAGAGCATGTTGAGCATCTGATACATACCACTTAGGTCGCAGGATGTTGCTTTGGTGGGTGTAATAGTGGGGGTTGGACCTGTTGCTCTGCTCACGGCCTGGGCATATGTCCTGCTGTCATGTTGAGGTCCTTTCCGCAGGGGGCATGGGGTGGGCAGAAGGGGCATAGGTCTGATATGGGGGGGCCTATATAGGGTGTGGTCAGGGTTTGCTTGGGCTGGTCTTAGCTGGTTGGGGTGTGGCTGGTGATGCTGTGGTCTGGGTGTAGGTCCTCTTGACGTGGGTTCTCTCGCTGCAGGTCCTTTAGGAGGGGGTCTTGCAGGTCTGGGAGGGTGTCTCGCTGGTCTGGGCGGGGTGTCAGTTGCTCTGTTGCTCCTGTGTGAGGTGCTGGGTCTACGGTTGAGGGTGACTTCCTTCAGGGTCCTGGCATAAGTTGGGATTGCTGCCTTGTAGAGGTCGTCAAGGCTGTTCAAGTCCAGGGTGGAGTGGTTGGCCAGGTAGACATTATGTTTTGAGGTACAGTCTCGCGAAATGCTTGCATTCACCCGCTGTATAGGGCAGGGTGAAAGTATTTTCGTGATAGCAGGGTGGAGTAACCATTTGTGCGTTGGGGAAAGTGGAAGAAGCTTTTTCAATCTCTCCCTTGAGTGCTGTGGTCACCCTTTCCTGCTGTGGCCTCAGGTCATTTGTGCCTGTGTGAATTATGATGTGGCTGGGGGACCCTAGTCTGTCCTCTGCCAACAGCTCCAGTGCATGCCTAGTGTTTGGGCACCAGAGTTTAGCCACTTTGTGTTTGGGAAAAAGTTTATCCTCTTGAATGTATTTGCCATTTGAGTCAATGAGGAGCACAGTCTCTGGCTTTTGTGTGTACTCAGTGGATGTGTGGGGGTTGTCAAGAGGGCTATCAGGGGGGCTGTTATGAGGGGGTGGTGGGTCCTATGTTGTCTGTCCCATTGTGGTGTTGAGGTTGTGGTCCGGGTCTGAGGTGGGCTGTTTGGCTGGCTTCTGTGGGGGAGTGTCCTGCTCTCTGTCACACCTCAGCTTTCTGACCTCCTCCTTCAGTGCCACGTGTGCCTCTGTAAGTTCTCTCACCTCAGTCCGTAGAGCAGCCAGCTCTCTCAGAC
Source organism: Coregonus clupeaformis (assembly GCF_020615455.1). Classification (NCBI taxonomy): domain Eukaryota; kingdom Metazoa; phylum Chordata; class Actinopteri; order Salmoniformes; family Salmonidae; genus Coregonus; species Coregonus clupeaformis. Next base: position 20,811,312 of record NC_059231.1, on the reverse strand, counting down.
AGCCGTCCATCTCCACCTTCTGCCCTCCGGGTCTTGTTGGGGGGGGGGTGTTGTTGTGCTGGTCTGTAGGTTTGTTCTGTCTGGATTGTGTGGACTAGCTCTCTGAGCTTCACCATGTCTCTCTCCAGCTCTGTGAATTTATCCCTCTCAATGATGGAGGAGCAGTGCAGTTGTGGGACCTGGGTGTGTTCAGTGCTGGTCGGGGTGACTATCCTCGTCTTCAGGACAGTTTGAAGAGGTGTGATCAGACTCACTCAGGATTGGGGAGTCGTCACAGAGAGAGAGCTTTTCCTGCTGTGCTTTCTCTTTGATCCCGTAAAAGTCCTGCTGGAACTGCATGAGGATGCCCTGCCTCATTACTGTCCCAGACTTATACACATTGACAAAAGTTGTTTCAATTTCCTCAATGTCTAGTATTCTGAGTTTCCACCCTGGGCCAATACCTCTCTCTTGACATAGGGGTAGAGTGCTCTTATAGCACTGTGCCATGCCAGGGGACGGTCTGTGTGGAAAATGAAGTTGCTTACGTTCCCCTCTTTGTAGCAGTCAGCAAATAGTGTCTCTGGATTGTCCTTGAGGAGCTTTTTTTGTAATTATTCCATGCAGTGTTATTTTTTATATCCATGGGGTACTTTATTGTAATGACCTCTACACAGGGATAAGTAATGTAAGTAACAACATTCGGAGAGTACGACCCTGCCTTACACAGGAAGCGGCACAGGTCCTAATCCAGGCACTTGTCATCTCCCGTCTGGACTACTGCAACTCGCTGTTGGCTGGCCTCCCTGCCTGTGCCATTAAACCCCTACAACTCATCCAGAATGCCGCAGCCCGTCTGGTGTTCAACCTTCCCAAGTTCTCTCACGTCACCCCCCTCCTCCGCACACTCCACTGGCTTCCAGTTGAAGCTCGCATCCGCTACAAGACCATGGTGCTTGCCTATGGAGCAGTGAGGGGAACGGCACCTCTGTACCTTCAGGCTCTGATCAGTCCCTACACCCAAACGAGGGCATTGCGCTCATCCACCTCCGGCCTGCTGGCTCCCCTTCCTCTGCGGAAGCATAGCTCCCGCTCAGCCCAGTCAAAACTGTTCGCTGCTCTGGCACCCCAATGGTGGAACAAGCTCCCTCACGACGCCAGGACAGCGGAGTCACTCACCACCTTCCGGAGACACTTGAAACCCCACCTCTTTAAGGAATACCTGGGATAGGATAAAGTAATCCTTCTAACCCCCCCCCCCAAATTGTAAAGTGGTTATCCCACTGCCTATAGGGTGAACGCACCAATTTGTGAGTCGCTCTGGCTAAGAGCGTCTGCTAAATGACGTTAATGTGCCCTTGAGCAAGGCACTTAACCCTAATTGCTCCTGTAAGTCGCTCTGGATAAGAGCGTCTGCTAAATGACTAAAATGTAAATGTAAATGTAATGGGGGCTTCAAAGGCCTCTGCATTTGGGTGGGGTGGGGGGGCTGTGGAACTCTCCTGCCATTGTTAGGCTCAAGAGTTTTCACACCTCTAACTTCACACTTCCGTGCTAATTGAAGTTGCAGCCAGTTCAGGTCAGTTCTGTCCTAGCAGCTTGGTAGTTTAGTAGCTTTATTTATTAAAAATTACATTGAGCTTGTTGTCTTTTACTTTTTGGCATCAGAAGTAGGTTCAGACTGAACTCAGTTTTGTGTTGGATGGTATTTCCAGGTTCCGCAGTGTTTCTTCTGCAGGTTTTGGTTTGTTAGAAGTTTTTTTCTTGATAGACCTTGGGGTAATATTCCATTCAGGTAATTTTGTCAAAAATCAAGGTTTTAAGTATGGAATTTTGATTTGGATTGAAGGTTTTGATGTTCAGGTTAGTATCCTACATAAATCCTTGCAAAAAAATTCAAGTTTATCTTAATTTATCTAACTCAAATTATATCTTGTTGCAGAAGAACTCAGGAGCTCTTTCTTTCTATATAATTTCAATTCAATTTTAAATTTAAGGGCTTTATTGGCATGGGAAACGTATGTTAAAATTGCCAAAGCAAGTGAAGTAGATAGTGAACAAAAGTGAAATAACAAATAAATATCAACAGTAAACATTACACTTAGAAGTTCCAAAAGAAAAAGACATTTCAATGTCATATTATGTATGTATATATATATATATATATATATATATATATATATATATATATAATCAGTGTTGTAACAATGTGCAAATACAGTGGGGGAAAAAAGTATTTAGTCAGCCACCAATTGTGCAAGTTCTCCCACTTAAAAAGATGAGAGAGGCCTGTAATTTTCATCATAGGTACACGTCAACTATGACAGGCAAATTGAGAAAAAAAAATCAAGAAAATCACATTGTAGGATTTTTTATGATTTTTTTTTGCAAATTATGGTGGAAAATAAGTATTTGGTCACCTACAAACAAGCAAGATTTCTGGCTCTCACAGACCTGTGACTTCTTCTTTAAGAGGCTCCTCTGTCCTCCACTCGTTACCTGTATTAATGGCACCTGTTTGAACTTGTTATCAGTATAAAAGACACCTGTCCACAACCTCAAACAGTCACACTCCAAACTCCACTATGGCCAAGACCAAAGAGCTGTCAAAGGACACCAGAAACAAAATTGTAGACCTGCGCCAGGCTGGGAAGACTGAATCTGCAATAGGTAAGCAGCTTGGTTTGAAGAAATCAACTGTGGGAGCAATTATTAGGAAAAGGAAGACATACAAGACCACTGATAATCTCCCTCGATCTGGGGATCCACGCAAGATCTCACCCCGTGGGGTCAAAATTATTACAAGAACGGTGAGCAAAAATCCCAGAACCACACAGGGTGACCTAGTGAATGACCTGCAGAGAGCTGGGACCAAAGTAACAAAGCCTACCATCAGTAACACACTACGCTGCCAGGGACTCAAATCCTGCAGTGCCAGACGTGTCCCCCTGCTTAAGCCAGTACATGTCCAGGCCCGTCTGAAGTTTGCTAGAGTGCATTTGGATGATCCAGAAGAGGATTGGGAGAATGTCATATGGTCAGATGAAACCAAAATAGAACTTTTTGGTCAAAACTCAGCTCGTCGTGTTTGGAGGACAAAGAATGCTGAGTTGCATCCGAAGAACACCATACCTACTGTGAAGCATGGGGGTGGAAACATCATGCTTTGGGGCTGTTTTTCTGCAAAGGGACCAGGACGACTGATCCGTGTAAAGGAAAGAATGAATGGGGCTATGTATCGTGAGATTTTGAGTGAAAACCTCCTTCCATCAGCAAGGGCATTGAAGATGAAACGTGGCTGGGTCTTTCAGCATGACAATAATTCCAAACACACCGCCCGGGCAACGAAGGAGTGGCTTCGTAAGAAGCATTTCAAGGTCCTGGAGTGGCCTAGCCAGTCTCCAGATCTCAACCCCATAGAAAATCTTTAGAGGGAGTTGAAAGTCCGTGTTGCCCAGCGACAGCCCCAAAACATCACTGCTCTAGAGGAGATCTGCATGGAGGAATGGGCCAAAATACCAGCAACAGTGTGTGAAAACCTTGTGAAGACTTACAGAAAACGTTTGACCTGTGTCATTGCCAACAAATGGTATACTGCAAAGTATTGAGAAACTTTTGTTATTGACCAAATACTTATTTTCCACCATAATTTGCAAATAAATTCATAAAAAATCCTACAATGTGATTTTCTGGATTTTTTTTCTCATTTTGTCTGTCATAGTTGACGTGTACCTATGATGAAAATTACAGGCCTCTCTCATCTTTTTAAGTGGGAGAACTTGCACAATTGGTGGCTGACTAAATACTTTTTTCCCCCACTGTAGTTAAAGTACAAATGGGAAAAATAAATAAACATAACTATGGGTTGTATTTACAATTGTGTTTTTTCTTCTCTGGTTGCCCTTTTCTTGTGGCAACAGGTCACAAATCTTGCTGCTGTGATGGCACACTGTGGTATTTCACCCAGTAGATAAGGGAGTTTATCAAAATTGGGTTTGTTTTCAAATTCTTTGTGGATCTGTTGGAAATATGTGTCTCTAATATGGTCATACATTTGGCAGGAGGTTAGGAAGTGCAGCTCAGTGTCCACCTCATTTTGTGTGAATAGGATATAAATATAAAATATATTTTGATTTGTTTAACACTCCTATTGTCACGACTGTCTGTGAGAAGCGGTAAACGAAGTCAGGCGCAGGACACAGAACTCTCGGATACGTACTTTTAATACGAAAAGGATCAAAAAGGACACAGAAAATAACTCCACGCAGGGAGGAAATAACCCGCTCACAAAATAGACAACCGTGAAGGGGAAAACAATTTCACACAAAGTACAGATGAGAGACAGGGGTAATTATAAGGGAAACAATTAACATAATGACGAACAGGTGTAAACAATACAGACAAAACTAAACAAACACCGATAACATCGAACGGCAGTAGCTAGTACTCCGGGGACGACGAACGCCGAAGCCTGCCCGAGCAAGGAGGAGGAGCAGCCTCGGCAGAATCCGTGACAGAACCCCCCCCTTGACGTGCGGCTCCAGCCGTGCGCCGACCCCGACCTCAGGGACGTTCAGGAGGACGCGGAGCAGGGCGAGTTGGGTGACTCCGGTGGAACTCTGTCAACAGGGAGGGATCTAGGATGTCCCTCCTAGGGACCCAGCACCGTTCCTCCGGACCGTACCCCTCCCACTCCACGAGATACTGCAGACCCCCCATCCGACGCCTTAAATCCACAATGAAACGGACTGAGTACGCCGGAGCCCCTTCGATGTCTAGTGGGGGCGGAGGGGCCTCTCGTACCTCATTCTCCTGGAGTGGACCAGCTACCACCGGCCTGAGGAGAGACACATGGAACGAGGGGTTAATGCGATAATTAACAGGCAGCTGTAACCTATAACATACCTCGTTCAATCTCCTCAGGACTTTAAATGGCCCCACAAACCGCCGGCACAGCTTCCGGCAGGGCAGGTGAAGGGGCAGGTTTCTGGTCGAGAGCCAGACCCGATCTCCCGGTGCATAAACTGGACCCTCACTGCGGTGGCGATCGGCGCTCGCCTTTTGCCGTCTGATGGCCCACTGCAGATGGACGTGCGCAGCGTTCCATGTCTCCTCTGAGCGCCGAAACCATTCATCCACCGCAGCTCCAACAGTCTACCCAGCACCCGGCGTACCAGGGAAACATGCTCGGTACGTGTAGCGGAGTATATCAGAATGTCATCAATATACACCACTACCCCCTGTCCATGCAAATCCCGGAAAATCTCGTCTACAAATGATTGGAAGACTGAATGAGCATTCATTAGACCGTATGGCATGACGAGGTACTCATAGTGACCCGAGGTGGTACTGAAGGCTGTTTTCCACTCATCTCCCTCCCGAATGCGCACCAGGTTGTAAGCGCTCCTGAGACGCCCCGTGTAATGACTCCGTCATACTAGCAATCAGAGGGAGAGGATAGCTGTATTTAATAGTGATCTGATTGAGACCACGGTAATCAATACACGGGCGTAAACCCCCATCCTTCTTCTTCACAAAAAAGAAACTTGAGGACGCAGGAGAAGTGGAAGGCTGTATGTATCCCTGTCTCAAGGATTCGGCGACGTATGTCTCCATAGCAGCCGTCTCCTCCTGAGACAGAGGATACACATGGCTGCGAGGGAGCGCCGCGCCAACCTGGAGGTCTATCGCACATCCCCCTGTCGATGAGGTGGTAATTGAGTCGCCTTCTTCTTACAGAAGGCGCTTGCCAAATCGGCATACTCAGGAGGAATGTGCATTGTGGGCAATTGGTTCGGACTCTCCACCGTCGTTGCCCCTACGGAAACACCTACACACCGCCCCACACACTGATCAGACCATCCCTTGAGAGCCCTCTGCTGCCATGAAATGTTGGGGTCATGAGATATTAACCAGGGAAGTCCCAACACCACTGGAAACGCAGGTGAGTCAATTAAATACAACTGTATAGTCTCCTCATGACCCTTCTGCGTTTTCATCTTCAGTGGCGCTGTGACCTCCCTAATCAATCCCGACCCCAAAGGCCGGCTATCTAGGGCATGGATAGGGAAGGGCACATCGACTGGTAATATAGGGATCCCTAACTTATATGAGAAATGGCGATCGATAAAATTCCCAGCTGCGCCTGAATCGACTAGCGCCTTATGCTGGGAGTAAGAAGAAACTTCTGGAAACATCACTTGGATACACATATGAACAGCAGAGAGCTCTGGGTGTTGGGACCTTACTCACCAGGAATGACTCATCAGTGCGCTGCCTGCTGCCTCGAATCCGAGGAGACCCTCCCCAGCACCGAACCGCCGTGTGTCCTCGGCGGCCACAGTTGGTGCAGGGGACAGCCTCCTTCCTGGCCTCCCTACTACCAGCACCCCCGAGCTCCATAGGGCTCGGCTCGGAGGTGCTGGGGGATGGAATGGACGGCCCCAGCGCTGGACGTCCGCGGGTAGCCAACAGGGTATCCAAGCGAATCGACATGTCCACCAGCTGATCGAAGCTTAGGTTGGTGTCCCTGCAGGCCAGCTCTCGACGAACGTCCTCCCTCAGGCTGCATCTGTAGTGGTCGATGAGGGCCCTCTCATTCCATCCCGAATTGGCAGCCAGAGTCCGGAAGTCCAGTGCGAATTCCTGCGCGCTCCTCCTCCCCTGTCTGAGGTGGAATAGACGCTCACCCGCTGCCTTCCCCTCCGGGGGATGATCGAACACTGCCTTGAAGCGGCGGGTGACCTCCGCATAGTTCACAGTAGCGGCGTCTATCCCTCCCCACTCGGCGTTGGCCCACTCCAATGCCTTGCCGGACAGACAGGAGATGAGGGCGGACACGCTCTCGTATCCCGAGGGTGCCGGGTGAATGGTTGCCAGGTAAAGTTCCACCTGGAGCAGGAAACCCTGACACCCGGCTGCGGTGCCATCATAAGCCCTCGGGAGCGAGAGCCGAATCCCACTGGACTCCGGATGTGAGACGATAGGAGTAGCCGATGGTATCGTTGGAGGAGGTGTGGGCAAACCTCCTCTCTCCCATCGTCCCAAAGTGTTCATAACGTTATCCATAGCGGCACCAAGATTTTGGAGCATCGCTGCCTGTTGTAGGACGCGCTCCTCCAGTTGGTGCAGTCGCTCCTGCTGACTCCACGGTAAGGTGTGTGATTCTGTCACGACTGTCTGTGAGAAGCGGTAAACGAAGTCAGGCGCAGGACACAGAACTCTTGGATACGTACTTTTAATATGAAAAGGATCCAAAAGGACACAGAAAATAACTCCACGCAGGGAGGAAATAACCCGCTCACAAAATAGACAACCGTGAATGTCAGGGATGCTGATGTGGATGTGGTGGTGAAGTCAAGCGCAGGACACAGAGGATAAGTCAAGACGACTTTACTGATGAACTCGATAATACGCAAAAATAAACGGCCTCGAAACACTAGAGGCGAACAAGATACGCGGGTGCGTAAAACAACAAATGAAGCCAAGGTTCCAAACCAGTACGCATATGACAAGCAGACAATAACACACAAAATGCAAACATAACACAGGGGAACTTATAGGAGACATAATCAAGACAGAATACGAGACAGGTGCACCAACTAGACATGACCAAACAAACATCGAAAACATCAAGCAGTAGTAGCTAGTACTCCGGGGACGACGAACGCCGAAGCCTGCCCGAGCAAGGAGGAGGAGCAGCCTCGGCGGTCTCCGTGACAGTACACCCCCCTTGACGCGCGGCTCCAGCCGTGCGCCGACCCCGGCCTCGGGGACGGCCAGGAGGACGCGGAGCAGGGCGCGTAGGATGACTCCGGTGGAACTCCGTCAGGAGGGAGGGATCTAAAATGTCCCTCCTAGGCACCCAGCACCGTTCCTCCGGTCCGTACCCCTCCCACTCCACGAGATACTGCAGACCCCCATCCGGCGTCTCGAATCCACGATGGACCGGACTGAGTACGCCGGAGCCCCCTCGATGTCCAGTGGGGGCGGAGGAGTCTCTCATATCTCACTGTCCTGGAGTGGACCAGCTACCACCGGCCTGAGGAGAGACACATGGAACGAGGGGTTAATGCGATAATCATTAGGCAGTTGTAACGTGTAACAAACCTCGTTCAATCTCCTCAGGACTTTAAATGGCCCCACAAACCGCCGATCCAGCTTCCGGCAGGGCAGGCGAAGGGGCAGGTTTCGAGTCGAGAGCCAGACTCGATCTCCAGGTGCGTACACTGGACCCTCACTGCGGTGGAGATCGGCGCTCGCCTTCTGCCTACGGATAGCCCGCTGCATATGTACATGCGCAGCGTTCCACGTCTCCTCCGAGCGCCGAAACCACTCATCCACCGCAGGAGCCTCAATCTGGCTCTGATGCCATGGTGCCAGAACCGGCTGATACCCCAACACACACTGGAAAGGGGTCAGATTAGTAGAGGAATGGCGAAGAGAGTTCTGGGCAATCTCCGTCCAGGGGATATACCCCGACCACTCCTCCTGCCGGTCCTGGCAATATGATCTCAGAAACCTACCCACATCCTGGTTCACTCTCTCCACCTGCCCATTACTCTCAGGGTGGAAACCCGAGGTAAGGCAAACCGAGACCCCCAAGCGTTCCATGAACGCCCTCCAGATTCTAGAGGTGAATTGGGGACCCCGATCAGACAATATATCCTCGGGTACCCCGTAGTGCCGGAAGACGTGGGTAAACAAAGCCTCAGCAGTCTGTAGGGCAGTAGGGAGACCCGGCATTGGGATGAGACAACAGGCTTTAGAGAACCGATCCACAACGACCAGAATGGTGGTAGTCCCCTGGGAGGGGGGAAGGTCCGTGACAAAGTCTACCGAGAGGTGAGACCACGGCCGTTGTGGAACGGGTAGGGGTTGTAACTTCCCCCTGGGCAGGTGTCTAGGCGCCTTACACTGAGCGCACACCGAGCAGGAGGAGACATAAACCCTCACGTCCTTAGCCAATGTTGGCCACCAGTACTTTTCACTAAGGCAGTGCACTGTCCGGCCGATACCAGGGTGTCCAGAGGAGGGTGACGTATGAGCCCAATATATGAGACGATCACGAATCTCGAGCGGAACGTAAGTCCGCCCCACTGGACACTCTGGAGGAGTAGGGTCGGTGCGTAACGCCTGCTCGATCTCCGCATCGACCTCCCACACCACCGGTGCCACCAGACAAGACTCCGGCAGTATGGTCGTGGGCTCAATGGACCTCTCCTCTGCGTCATATCGCCGGGACAGGGCGTCTGCCTTACCGTTCTGGGACCCTGGGATGTAAGTGAGCTTAAACACAAACCGGGCCAGAAACATGGTCCACCTAGCCTGACGAGGGTTCAGTCTCCTAGCTGCCCGGATGTACTCCAGGTTACGATGGTCAGTCAGAATGAGAAAAGGGTGTTGAGCCCCCTCAAGCCAATGCCTCCACACCTTTAGGGCTTGAACCACGGCAAGCAGCTCCCTGTCCCCCACGTCATAATTACGTTTCGCCGGGCTGAGCTTCTTAGAGTAAAAAGCGCAGGGCCGGAGTTTAGGGGGCGTGCCTGAGCGTTGAGACAGTACAGCCCCAATACCGGCCTCTGACGCGTCCACCTCCACCTGGAACGCTAAAGCGGGATCCGGATGCGCCAGCACCGGAGCAGAGGTGAACAGGTCCTTCAGTTTACCAAACGCCCTGTCCGCCTCAGCTGACCACTGCAAACGCACCGGGCCCCCCTTCAGCAGGGAGGTGATGGGAGCTGCCACCTGTCCAAAACCCCGGATGAACCTCCGGTAGTAATTGGCAAAACCCAAAAACCGCTGCACTTCCTTAACCGTGGTTGGAGTCTGCCAATTACGCACGGCTGAAATGCGGTCAATCTCAATCTCCACCCCTGACGCGGACAATCGATGGCCCAGGAAGGAGATGGACTCTACGTGACAGTGAAGGGGAAAACAATCACACACAAAGTACAGATGAGAGACAGGGGTAATTATAAGGGAAACAATTAATATAATGACGAACAGGTGTAAACAATACAGACAAAACTAAACAAACACCGATAACATCGAACGGCAGTAGCTAGTATTCCGGGGACGACGAACGCCAAAGCCTGCCCGAGCAAGGAGGAGGAGCAGCCTCGGCAGAATCCGTGACACCTTTGGCTACTCCATGATTCCGTATGTGTTATTTCATAGTTTTGATGTCTTCACTATTATTCGACAATGTAGAAAATAGCAGAAATAAAGAAAAACCCTGGAATGAGTAGGTGTGTCCAAATGTTTGACTGGTACTGTATATATATATGTTTTTTTTTTCAGGGGGTGCTGCAGCACCCTCAGCACCCCTACTTCCTCCCTCTCTCCCCCATCTCTCTCTCTCTTTTTATATTTGTGCATGTGTGTGATGACTTTGCATGTCTTTCTCCTCCCTTATTCCCATCACCATGACTTAATATTCTCTGAAGTTTCCTGATTACCGTTGAAGTCATAAACAAAACAAAAGCCTTGTTACATCCTCTGTCCTCAGTATTGGGCAAACCTTCCTAAGGATCTCCTCCAGGACTCCTCTGTAACTCTGTAGAGGAAATGTCATCATGTAAACAAACAATGGATCCCACTGTATAGTTTCTCTAGTCAGAGGTAATTGAGTTGTTTTGTGGAAAGGGACAAGTGAGGGACAAAAGTTCACGTGTGGCCAGCCCATGGATGTTCTAATGCATTGTGGATGGAGCATATGACTGGGATAGGAGTGGGACAGGGAGGGATTTATATTGCACAGCAGCTTGGAATAGCTGATTCATAATCTTTTCCAGCAGGCCAGAAGGCCGATAGACAGTGTTTGCATCCCAAATGGCACCCGATTCCTTATAAAGTGCACTACTTTTGACATCTGGTCAAAAGTAGTGGACTAAATAGGGAATAGGGTGGAGGAGGCCCCCTCCCAGGGGCCTCCTCTGCAAGGCTATCTCTGTCGTAACATCCTTAACATGGCTGTTTGGTGTGTGTGTGTGTATGTGTGTGTGTGACCCGCTCCGCCTGCCCTGGGGTCAGGGCTTTCCAGAGAAGACCTTTCTGTACACCACACACACACGCACGCACACACAAACACACACACACACCCCGTCTAACACGGCCCAGATTGGATCGTTGTTTCAGCCCTACAGCACCAGGCTTCCCCAGTCATTTCATAAAAGCAGTTTTACGACAGTCCTGGCAACTGGAGAGATACATCCCTGTTCCCTCATTCAGGGATTACGAATTAATAAACAAATGACACACATGTCTGTGTTTAAACATTTAACCTAACTGTCTATGTTGTCTGTGTCCAGATATCCAGCTCCCTCAGCTGTCTACTTTATCTTATCTCATGTGCCAATGTGCCAGTGTCAGAACGCTGCGTGTGGATGTGGTGCAGGGAATCAAGCGCAGGAACAAGGGTGTTCGTCAACAGACTTTAGTAAATCCAAACAGGAATAAGTCGCCAACCCAACCGGGTGGCACGAACAATTACGCACAACAACAACAGTGCGAAAACAAGAAAAAAGCGCACGCAGTGCGAACTCTCAAATACAACGATATGAGAGAGGAAACTCCTCAATGGCAACAGCTGACAATAATAATCACACATAACACCTGACCCAACACACGATAACTAAATAGGAAACAAAATCAAACACTAACAAGGGACAGGTGTACAACTAGACAAAACCAAACAAACATGAAACATCGAACGGTGGCAGCTAGTACTCCGGGGACGACGACCGCCGAAGCCTGCCCGAACAAGGAGAAGGAGCAACCTCGGCCGAAACCGTGACAGTACCCCCCCCTTGACGCGCGGCTCCAGCCGTGCGCCGATCCCGGCCTCGGGGACGACCAGGACGACGCGGAGCAGGGCGCGTAGAATGACCCCGATGGAACTCGGTCAGCAGGGACAGGTCTAATATGTCCCTCCTCGGCACCCAGCACCGCTCCTCCGGGCCGTACCCCTCCCACTCCACGAGATATTGGAGACCCCCCATCCGGCGTCTCGAATCAAGGATGGACCTCACAGTGTGCGCCGGAGCCCCCTCGATGTCCAACGGGGCGGAGGAATCTCCTCTATCTCATAATCCTGGAGTGGACCAGCTACCACCGGCCTGAGGAGAGACACATGAAACGAGGGGTTAATATTCCTGTAATCAATAGGCAGTTCTAACCTGTAACACACCTCGTTCAACCTCCTCAGGACTTTAAATGGCCCCCACAAACCGCCGACCCAGCTTCCGGCAGGGCAGGCGGAGGGGCAGGTTTCTGGTCGAGAGCCAGACTCGATCTCCAGGTGCGTACACAGGCCCCTCACTGCGGTGGAGATCGGCGCTCGTCTTATGCCGACGGATGGCCCGCTGCAGATGAACGTGGGCAGCGTTCCACGTCTCCTCCGAGCGCCGCACCCACTCATCCACCGCAGGGGCCTCGATCTGGCTCTCGTGCCAAGGTGCCAGAACCGGCTGGTACCCTAACACACACTGGAAAGGGGTTAGTTGGGTGGAGGAGTGGCGGAGAGAGTTCTGTGAGAGAGTTCTGTGCCATCTCGGCCCACGGAACGTATCTCGCCCACTCCTCCGGCCGGTCCTGGCAATAAGACCTCAGAAACCTCCCCACATCCTGGTTGACACGTTCAACCTGCCCATTACTCTCCGGGTGGTAACCCGAGGTAAGGCTCACCGAAACCCCCAACCGTTCCATAAACGCTCTCCACACTCTGGAGGTGAACTGGGGGCCTCGATCAGACACTATATCCTCGGGTACCCCGTAATGCCGGAAGACATGGGTAAACAGAGCCTCAGCGGTCTGTAGGGCAGTAGGTAGACCCGGCATGGGTAGGAGACGACAGGCCTTCGAGAACCGATCCACAACGACCAGGATGGTAGTATTCCCCTGTGAGAGGGGAAGGTCTGTAACAAAATCCACCGAGAGGTGGGACCAGGGTCGTTATGGGAACGGGCAGGGGTTGTAGCTTACCCCTGGGCAAATGTCTGGGCGCCTTACACTGGGCACACACCGAACAGGAGGAGACATAAATCCTCACATCCCTGGCTAACGTTGGCCACCAGTACTTAGTGCTAAGGCAGTGAACTGTCCGGCCGATACCTGGATGTCCAGAGGAGGGGGACGTATGAGCCCAATAAATGAGGCGATCGCGTACCTCGAGCGGAACGTACGTCCGACCCACAGGACACTGGGGAGGACTTGGGTCGGTACGTAATGCCAGCTCGATCTCGGCATCGACCTCCCATACCACCGGTGCAACCAGACACGACTTCGGTAGTATGGGAGTGGGCTCAACGGACCTCTCCTCCGTGTCATATCGCCGAGACAGGGCATCTGCCTTCCCGTTCTGGGACCCAGGGATGTAAGTGATTTTAAACACAAACCGGGCTAGAAACATAGTCCAGCGGGCCTGGCGAGGATTCAGTCTCCTAGCTGCCCGGATGTATTCCAGGTTACGGTGGTCAGTTAGAATGAGGAAAGGGTGTTGAGCCCCCTCAAGCCAATGCCTCCACACCTTTAGGGCCTGTACCACGGCTAACAGCTCCCTGTCCCCTACGTCATAATTCCGCTCCGCCGGACTGAGCTTCTTAGAATAAAAAGCACAGGGGCGGAGTTTAGGTGGTGTGCCAGACCGTTGTGAGAGAACGGCCCCAATACCAGCCTCGGACGCGTCTACCTCTACCTGGAACGGTAAAGCGGGATCCGGATGCGCCAACACCGGCGCTGAGGTAAACAGGTCCTTCAGTCTCCCAAAAGCCCTGTCCGCCTCAGCTGACCACTGCAAGCGCACCGGACCCCCTTCAACAGAGACGTAATGGGAGCTGCCACCTGTCCAAAACCCCGGATAAACCTCCGGTAATAATTCGCAAAGCCCAAGAACTGTTGCACCTCTTTCACAGTGGTTGGGGTTTGCCAATTACGCACAGCTGACACCCGGTCAACCTCCATCTTCACCCCTGACGCAGACAATTGATAACCCAAAAAGGAGACCGACTTCTGAAAGAACAGACATTTCTCTGCCTTGACATATAGGTCATGCTCCAACAGCCTCCTCAACACTCGGCGCACCAGGGCTACATGCTCAGCTCGGGTAGAACTGTACACCAGAATATCGTCTATGTACACGACTACTCCCTGCCCCTGCATGTCCCGGAAAATCTCATCTACAAAGGATTGGAAGACTGAGGGAGCATTCATTAACCCATATGGCATGACGAGATACTCGTAATGACCGGAGGTCGTGCTAAATGCTGTCTTCCATTCATCGCCCTCTCTAATGCGCACCAAGTTATATGCGCTCCTAAGATCCAATTTTGTGAAGAACTGAGCACCGTGTAATGACTCCGTCATAGTCGCAATCAGAGGAAGTGGATAGCTGTACTTCACTGTAATCTGATTGAGACCGCGGTAATCAATACACGGGCGCAGACCTCCATCCTTTTTCTTCACAAAAAAGAAACTTGAGGAAGCGGGTGAAGTGGAGGCCCGTATGTATCCCTGTCTCAGAGACTCGGCGATGTAAGTTTCCATTGCCTTCCTCTCCTCTTGGGACAAGGGATACACATGGCTCCGCGGGAGGGCTGCTCCTGACTGGAGATCTATCGCACAATCCCCCTGTCTATGAGGCGGCAGCTGCGCCGCCCTAGTCTTACTGAACACAAGTTTCAAATCCTCATACTCAGGGGGAATCTGCAGTGCTGGCATTAGATTCGGACTCTCCACCGAGGTCGCCCCTATGGAAACACCCAGACACCGCCCCACACACTGAGTAGACCACCCTGTAAGAGCTTTCTCTCGCCACGAAATAGTAGGGTCATGGGTAATTAACCAGGAAGCCCCAGCACCACCGGATACGCAGGAGAGTCAATCAGATAGAGCTGAATCGTCTCCTCATGACCCCCCCTGCGTCACCATCTTAAGAGGCGCTGTGACCTCCCTAATCAACCCAGATCCTAACGGACGGCTATCTAGGCGTGTACAGGGAAAGGCTTATCAACGGGACGGAGGGGAATCCCTAACTTTACACAGAACTGGCGATCTACAAAATTCCCAGCTGCGCCTGAATCTACCAGCGCCTTATGCTGGGAACGAGGTGCAACCTGTGGAAAACAAACAGGCAAGGTTAGGTGAACGACAGAAAGCTCTGGGTAAGTAGGGCGCCTACTCACCTGGGAGGACTCCCCAATGCCTGGCCTGACCTCACCTCCACCAGGGGACCTTCCCCAACACCTAGCCGCGGTGTGTCCTCCACGGCCACAGTTGGTGCAGGGAACGGCCCCCCTCGGGTTCCTACTCCTCCGTTCCCTAGCGCCAGCACCTCCGAGCTCCATAGGGCTCGGCTCGGAGGTGCTGGAAGGTGGAATGGGCAACCCCCCACCCGGGACGTCCCACGGGTAGCGAGCAGGGTGTCCAACCGAATGGCCATGTCGACCAGTTGGTCAAACGACAACGTGGTATCCCTGCACGCCAACTCTCTCTGGACGTCCCTCCCGGAGGCTGCAGCGGAAGTGGTCTATGAGGGCCCGCTCATTCCACCCTGCATCTGCCGCTAGGGTCCGGAACTCCAACGCAAAAGCCTGTGCGCTCCTCATCCCCTGTCGGAGGTAGAACAGACGCTCCCCGCCGCCTTCCCCTCCGGTGGATGGTCAAACACGGCACGGAAGCGGCGGGAGAACTCCGCATAGGTAACAGTAGCGGCGTCTATTCTCCTCCATTCGGCGTTGGCCCACTCCAACGCCTTGCCGGTGAGACAGGAGATGAGGGCGGAGACGCTCTCGTGTCCCGAGGGAGCCGGGTGTACGGTGGCGAGGTAGAGCTCCACTTGCAGCAAGAACCCTTGACACCCGGCAGCGGAGCCGTCGTACGCCCTCGGGAGGGAGAGCCGAATCCCGCT
This sequence comes from Coregonus clupeaformis, assembly GCF_020615455.1. Classification (NCBI taxonomy): domain Eukaryota; kingdom Metazoa; phylum Chordata; class Actinopteri; order Salmoniformes; family Salmonidae; genus Coregonus; species Coregonus clupeaformis. The sequence continues at coordinate 20,795,426 of NC_059231.1, read as the reverse complement.
GAGTTCCGGAAGGGGGACAGGAGGACTGACCGATGGGGATGGTCCGGTAGGTGGGGGCGTGGGTACCCCGCTGCTTTCCCATCGGTAGAGAGTGTTCATCACCCGATCCAGGGCGTGACCGATCTGGTTGATCCTGTCCTCCTGCCCACGAAGACGGTCTTCCATAATGTCCGTTGGCGCGGCTGCTCCTGCTGATTCCATAGTGTGATGTGTGATTCTGTCAGAACGCTGCGTGTGGATGTGGTGCAGGGAATCAAGCGCAGGAACAAGGGTGTTCGTCAACAGACTTTAGTAAATCCAAACAGGAATAAGTCGCCAACCCAACCGGGTGGCACGAACAATTACGCACAACAACAACAGTGCGAAAACAAGAAAAAAGCGCACGCAGTGCGAACTCTCAAATACAACGATATGAGAGAGGAAACTCCTCAATGGCAACAGCTGACAATAATAATCACACATAACACCTGACCCAACACACGATAACTAAATAGGAAACAAAATCAAACACTAACAAGGGACAGGTGTACAACTAGACAAAACCAAACAAACATGAAACATCGAACGGTGGCAGCTAGTACTCCGGGGACGACGACCGCCGAAGCCTGCCCGAACAAGGAGAAGGAGCAGCCTCGGCCGAAACCGTGACAGCCAGCTACTGCCAGGGAGTTAAAGGGATCTGTTTAAAGCACCAAGCACAGGAAGCATAAAGGTCACTTACATCTTTCCTGAAGAAAGAAAAATCTAAAAAAAATGTATCCGGAAGAAAAAAGATAATTCACAGTTTATGTACCCTTTACAGTATATCCATGTGAGGTTATTTTCTAAAGCTTGGATGTTTAATGTGGTCTCTGTCTGGTTATCTGAGGTATTTTAATACATGTAGTAAACTGTTATACCTATGGCGCTATGGCACATAATGGCAGGGTGGGGATCTTCCCTTCTGAACACTGATGATGACCTAGAATCACTGTGACATTCCTGATACTGTGGGAGGTGGAACAATATCAGGGCTATGTTCATTAGGGTATGCAATGGAAAATGATTATGAGCATTTCTTGTTGGCAAGTTCAGGTAGTCCCTCCTGGTTTCAGTCTATTTTCTTCTGTTTAGTTCCTAATTATCATGATCCAGGTAATAAATAGCTGAACGGTCATTAGTTGAACATCTTACCTCTGTGTATGCCATAGCAGGATGTGGTTAATCTACTCTATGGGGTATGTACCCTACTACGTCATGCCACCACCACCCACGCATCTTTGGCCCAACGTTTTATCGCTACCCTTTTAAAGGAGCTAAATTAGAGGGAGCTCCTGAAGCGCTCTCTCTCTCTCTTACAGTAGTTTGCAATGACTGAGGTCATGAGAATGCCTGTGTTGGCATTACGTAGTGGCTGGTGAATGCAAACCAAGTCTCTCCATGCCATGGTCTCAATAGGTAGGTGAACTCATTATATTCAGTGGGGAAAAAAGTATTTAGTCAGCCACCAATTGTGCAAGTTCTCCCACTTAAAAAGATGAGAGAGGCCTGTAATTTTCATCATAGGTACACGTCAACTATGACAGACAAATTGAGATTTTCTTTTCCAGAAAATCACATTGTAGGATTTTTAATGAATTTATTTGCTAATTTTGGTGGAAAATAAGTATTTGGTCACCTACAAACAAGCAAGATTTCTGGCTCTCACAGACCTGTAACTTCTTCTTTAAGAGGCTCCTCTGTCCTCCACTCGTTACCTGTATTAATGGCACCTGTTTGAACTTGTTATCAGTATAAAAGACACCTGTCCACAAACTCAAACAGTCACACTCCAAACTCCACTATGGCCAAGACCAAAGAGCTGTCAAAGGACACCAGAAACAAAATTGTAGACCTGCACCAGGCTGGGAAGACTGAATCTGCAATAGGTAAGCAGCTTGGTTTGAAGAAATCAACTGTGGGAGCAATTTTTAGGAAATGGAAGACATACAAGACCACTGATAATCTCCCTCGATCTGGGGCTCCACGCAAGATCTCACCCCGTGGGGTCAAAATGATCTCAAGAACGGTGAGCAAAAATCCCAGAACCACACGGGGGGACCTAGTGAATGACCTGCAGAGAGCTGGGACCAAAGTAACAAAGCCTACCATCAGTAACACACTACGCCGCCAGGGACTCAAATCCTGCAGTGCCAGACGTGTCCCCCTGCTTAAGCCAGTACATGTCCAGGCCCGTCTGAAGTTTGCTAGAGTGCATTTGGATGATCCAGAAGAGGATTGGGAGAATGTCATATGGTCAGATGAAACCAAAATATAACTTTTTTGAAGTTTGCTAGAGTGCATTTGGATGATCCAGAAAAGGATTGGGAGAATGTCATATGGTCAGATGAAACCAAAATATAACTTTTTGGTCAAAACTCAACTCGTCGTGTTTGGAGGACAAAGAATGCTGAGTTGCATCCAAAGAACACCATACCTACTGTGAAGCATGGGGGTGGAAACATCATGCTTTGGGGCTGTTTTTCTGCAAAGGGACCAGGACGACTGATCCGTGTAAAGGAAAGAATGAATGGGGCCATGTATCGTGAGATTTTGAGTGAAAACCTCCTTCCATCAGCAAGGGCATTGAAGATGAAACGTGGCTGGGTCTTTCAGCATGACAATAATCCCAAACACACCGCCCGGGCAACGAAGGAGTGGCTTCGTAAGAAGCATTTCAAGGTCCTGGAGTGGCCTAGCCAGTCTCCAGATCTCAACCCCATAGAAAATCTTTGGAGGGAGTTGAAAGTCCGTGTTGCCCAGCGACAGCCCCAAAACATCACTGCTCTAGAGGAGATCTGCATGGAGGAATGGGCCAAAATACCAGCAACAGTGTGTGAAAACCTTGTGAAGACTTACAGAAAACGTTTGACCTGTGTCATTGCCAACAAAGGGTATATAACAAAGTATTGAGAAACGTTTGTTATTGACCAAATACTTATTTTCCACCATAATTTGCAAATAAATTCATTAAAAATCCTACAATGTGATTTTATGGATTTTCATTTCTCAATTTGTCTGTCATAGTTGACGTGTACCTATGATGAAAATTACAGGCCTCTCTCATCTTTTTAAGTGGGAGAACTTGCACAATTGGTGGCTGACTAAATACTTTTTTTCCCCACTGTAGCCTGTGTCCCAGACCCACTGTAAACCATTATACCCAGACATTGTATGCCACTGTAAACCATTAGCAAGGGGAAATATTAAGTGTTGCTTCAAAACTACAAAAACAAATTCCACACTGAGTGTAACACGTGGCATGTCTTGTATTAGATACTTTTGGGAAAAGGTACCACTCATTACACCAGCCTTGTATTACCACTGTAAACTGTTAGTATGATGGTATCATTCTTACAGGCAAAATATTATTAAGTGTTCCCTTAGGAGATACTGTAATAATAAAAAAACAACAAAACATGATTATATACCTTTTGAAACGCACACAAAAAACGTAACAGGGAAAGAAAACATGATAAAGAGAATGCTTGGCTGGTTGTATTTCTGTGTGACCACCCTGTGTGAAACATTCCATTGATTTAAAACATATGAAGAGTTTATTTCCAAAACGCTATATCCCCCAAAAAATCACATTTGTGTTTTTTCACCAGAAATGATTGCCTATGGGTACATTCATGTGTGTGTGTAAAATATGAAGCTAATTTACCAACATTTTTGAAAATGGATATATAGCGTTTTGGAAAGAAGCTCTTCATATTTCCTGTTATCCCTCTGTTTACTTTGAATTAGACAACCCCTCATCACAAACATCAGTTTCTCCCATCAAAGGAAGCCATGAAATCCCAATGTTTGTGTGGATAAAGCTAAGAAAATAAGAACGATCCCTAATTCAATATGTTCCTCTCCTCCTCCCCTGGGCTCCATCCACATGGTTGTCAGAGGCCCTCGTGTCTATTCGAGACACACACACACACACACACACACACACACACACACACACACACACACACACACACACACACACACACACACACACACTACACTCCCCCTGAGCTCGATGCACAAGGTTGTGAGAGGCCCTAGTGTCTCTCAGGAGAACCATGATGAGCTGCCTGCGAATTGCACCCAGGGCAGCAGCTCATGACAGACCCCAGCTGTGGCCAAGGCATGCACTGCTCCCACAGGACCCACTACAAATCTTCTAATGGTGCTCTTCAATGGGCCAGGAGGAGAGGGGGTAGAGGCAGGGAGGGGTATGGAGGGGTGGTTCTGCCTCATTGGCAGGCGATGCACTACCTTGTTCCGGGGTTTGTATGAAGAGCTACTCCTTAAGAGTAAATACATGATGGAACTAGGGGGGTTCAAAGATAGAGCACTGTCCTGGTCTTTATTGGGGCTGTATATTGGTGTGAAGAAGAAGAAGATCTCCAAAAAGAAGCAAACACAGAGGTTGATGGTGTTCCAACTAGAATGAGAATCCCCCTTACGGAAAACCACATGATATCACATGATTTCACATGTGACATTTCCACATTTTGCACATGGGAAACCATGTGTTTTTGAAACATGTGACGATGTGGATTTTCACATGTGCAAGCAGTAGAATCGGATTTAAAAAACAGGTAAAAATATGCCTTATGGAACAGTGGGGACTGTGAAGAGACACACACAGGCACAGACACAAATACACATGATAAGACACGTACTCTACACACACGTGCACATGGATGTTGTATTGTAAATATGTGGTGGTGGAGTGGTGGCCTGAGGGAACACACTGAATGTGTTGGGTAAGGTGTTATGAAATGTAATGTCATGTAGTATTTTGTCTTATGTTGCTGGACCCCAGGAAGAGTAGCAGCTGCCTTGGCAGGAACTAATGGGGATCCATAATAAATACAAATATAAATGTGATACCATGTGTTTTGCAACACTTCACATGTGGATTTTTCCCAAGTGATCACATAACCTTCCAGATGTGGATTCAAATTTTCACATGAGATCTCACATGTGATGCCTTGCAAACAAAAAGCGGTCAACATGACACACACACAGTGTTTCAATTTACATATTTAACACACAACTACATTGGGTATGTTTATTTATGCAGTAATTATTATTTAACATTTTCGTACCTGGGACTTTGCAATCTCTTGGTTCACGGCATTCCAAACTTACATTTACATTACAACTTCCCGCTACGCCACCATGTCTGTGTGAGTAAATCATTTAATCTGTATTCCTACACTTCGAACTTGAAAGTATAGTAAATCTCAGCCTTGTTAAAAGAACACTCAAGAAAAACAATAATATTTATCATAGTGATTCAGGATTAACATTAAAACAGAATAATATGCCCCACCAACATTAGACAACTATACAGAAAACCCTCAAATTGCTGAAATTATTAAATTAAATCAATGATGAGAGAATAGTCAGAATAACTGATAATTAAAATAGCAGTGCAGATGCCAAGAGTGTGCAAAGCTGTCATCAAGGCAAAGTGTGGCTATTTGAAGAATCTCAAATATAAAATATATTTTGATTTGTTTAACACTTTTTTGGTTACTACATGATTCCATATGTGTTATTTCATAGTTTTGATATCTTCACTAGTATTACACAATGTAAAAAACAGTAAAAATAAAGAAAAACCCTTGAATGAGTAGGTGTGTCTAAACCTTTGACTGGTAGTGTATTTTCTGTCAATCGCAATGCACTTGAGTACTTTTTGGCCATTCCTGCAAATTAACTTGGCATGCCTCAATTACAATTGCATTTAAACTTATAGGATACTTCAGATGTGCTTATGGCATAAACTGTAAAAAAATGTTTCCTGTAATTCTGTAGTAAGTTACCGGCTAGTGGAAACAACTTTTAATGTATTTCTACAGCTGAACTGTATTTAGTCATTAAATATACAACAACAAACTGTATTCAGGAAGTACACAGAAATTCCAATTCTAATTACATTATTTTCAATACCGTAAAATTAGGAATTGGGTTTATTTTCTGAATTGACTGGAACTTAAATGGAATTGACCTCAACATTGGTTAGCACACTTGGAACACAACCACACGTGGGATATGAACTCACTTCTTAAATGACAACAACCTGAATTTGCTGCTTTGCCACCAGGTCTGTGGCCATGACAGAGATTTTCCACAGATTTATTGGTAAGAATATATTTCTGCACTTTGCTAAAAGTTGCCCAGAATCAAGTCAATAATTCTGTTTACGCCAAATTCTGACTCTGCCATCAGCATGACACAACAGGAACAGGGATTCATCGGACCAGGCAATGTTTTCCACTCCTCAGTTGTCCAGCGTTGGTGATCTCGTGCCCACTGGAGACGCTTCTTCTTGTTTTCAGCTGATAGGAGTGGAACCCTGTGTGGTCGTCTGCTGCAATAGCCCATCCTTGACAAGGACCGATGAGTTATGAGTTCCGAGATGCCGTTCTGCACACCACTGTTGTACTGCGCTGTTATTTGCCTGTTTGAGGCCCGCCTGTTAGCTTGCACGATTCTTGCCATTCTCCTTCGACCTCTCTCATCAACTAACTGTTTTCGACCACAGGACTGCCGCACCATTCCCGGTAAACCCTAGACACCGTCGTGCGTGAAAAGCCCAGGAGGCCGGATGTTTCTGAGCTACTGGAACCGGCGCGCCTGGCACCGAAAATCATACCACGCTCAAAGTCACTTAGGTCGTTCCTTTTGCCCATTCTAACGTTCAATTGAATAGTAACTCAATGCCTCGATGCCTGTCTGCATGCTTTATTTAGCAAGCCACGGCCATGTGAATCACTTTCGTGAACTGGGTGGTGTACCTAATAAACTGGCCACTGAGTGTATATCCACACACTCATAAATAAGAGTACGGTTACAGTACAGTGTTATTCTCTGGTGTACAAAAAGGTCAAAGGTACACATAAATTACCTTCAGAGGTACACTTAAGAACTCACATGGTACTGATCAGTACCTTTTAGGGTACATGTGCGGATACTCTGGTATAATGGTACATTTTCCTACCAAATACAGTATATTAAATATAAAGCTGTGCTCGTAAACATGTGGGAGGTGGGAATTTACCAGTTTTGGTATATTAGGTACAATCATTACTGTACTTTGAAATGTAGGTGTGGGCAATGTGCTAGCGGGGACCCATTAGCATATCTGGGGGCATGGTCTAAAATCTGTTGTATTTGTGCCATCCGTCAGTGCAAATGTTGTACCAGTTTAAGTGGTTGCAAGTTCAAATCCTCAAAGAATTGTATACTCTACGTCAAGTGTCCTTGAGCACTGCTAGTTTTAAGTTGATGTTATGTTGGTGGTAATAGTTGGACAATTATTTACTTGATTCTGGGCAGCTTTTAGCAAAGTGCAGAAATGCGTTCTTGACAATAAGTCTTTGGTCAAATCACTTTCATGCTCACAGATCTGGTGGTGTAGCTGCACTGTAGCAGAACATTTCAGGTTGATAGCGACCGAGAGGTTATGAGTTCAAATCCCATTTAAGGCTGAGCCATAATTGGGTTCACAGTACAAGATAAAACAGTTGTTGTATATATTTACTTTATTTTTACTGCAACTTTAGGCAAAGTGCAGAAATGTATTCTTGCTAATCTCCGTTATGTCCACAGACCTGGTGGCGCAGCAGAATCTTCAGGTAGATATCAACCAAGCTGTTGTGAGTTCAAATCCCAAGGGAAGTTGTATCCCAAGTAATTAGCGTATTTTAGCTGTAGAAATACTGTAACTAGTTGTAGATTGACAATATTTCACCTCAACTAGACAAAAACCTCCAGGGGACCATGAAACAACATTCTAAGAACGTCCTGGGGGACATCCCTGGAACAAACTGGGAACTAGACAAAACCTGCAGGGGACCATGACTGTTTGAATTGAATTAATGTCAGTTGTGCCTTTCAAAGTAAAATGTTTTGAATCACATTTGAAACCTGGGTTTTCACATGTGCTCAAATGTTGTCACATGTTGCTTCACATGTTGTCACATGTTATCACATTAACTTCACATTAAACCACGTGATCACATGAGATCACACAAGATCACGTGTTCACGTGAAATTCATGTGTTTTTTCCATAAGGGCCAGCTTAGTGGAGAAACACTTTTCATTGTCAAAAACTGGGAGACTCGATGATAAATGTTTAGTCATTCACAGCCTATCATGAGGTCAGTCAGATGATGATGCAGCAAAGCTGTCAAAATAACAAATGAGTGAGAGAATAGATGAGTAGATCCCTAGCAACAGAGTCCCCTCAGGACAAACAAACCCCCTAGCAACAGTCCACGCGGGCGCCGATACGCTGCAGCTAATTGAATCCATCAGCAGATGGGTGTTTGTGTGTGTTTGTGTGTGTGTTTGTGTGTGTGCAGGGTTAGGTAGGTTACTTTTTACTAGTTACTTGTCCAAAATTGTAATCAGTAACGTAACTTTTGGATTACCCAAACTCAGTAACGTAATCTGATTACTTTCAGTTACTTTTAGATTACCGTCCCCTTAAGAGGCATTAGAAGACCAAAAGGACCTATCAAACGCATTTAGTGTGTCATCAAATCAAATCAAATTCTATTTGTCACATACACATATTTAGCCGATGTTATTGCGGGTGTAGCGAAATGCTTGTGTGCCTAGCTCCAACAGTGCAGTAGTATCTAACAATTCACAACAATACACACAAATCTAAAAGTAAAATAATGGAATTAAGAAATATAGAAATATTAGGATGAGCAATGTCAGAGTGGCATTGACTAAAATACAGTAGAATAGGATACAGCATATACAGTGAGGGAAAAAAGTATTTGATCCCCTGCTGATTTTGCACATTTGCCCACTGACGGTACATGGCCTGATTGATTGATTGCTTCTGTGGACAGGTGTCTTTTATACAGGTAACAAACTGAGATTAGGAGCACTCCCTTTAAGAGTGTGCTCCTAATCTTAGCTCATTACCTGTATAAAAGACACCTGGGAGCCAGAAATCTTTCGGATTGAGAGGGGGTCAAATACTTATTTCCCTCATTAAAATGCAAATCAATTTATAACATTTTTGACATGCGTTTTTCTGGATTTTTTTGTTGTTATTCTGTCTCTCACTGTTTAAATAAACCTACCATTAAAATTATAGACTGATCATTTATTTGTCAGTGGGCAAACGTACAAAATCAGCAGGGGATCAAATACTTTTTTCCCTCACTGTACATATGAGATGAGTAAAGCAGTATGTAAACATTATTACATTCACATTTTACATTTACGTCATTTAGCAGACGCTCTTATCCAGAGCGACTTACAAATTGGTGCATTCACCTTATAGCCAGTGGGATAACCACTTTACAATATTTTTTTTTTTTCTTTTTCTTTTTCTTTGGGGTGGGGTAAGGGGGGGTAGAAGGATTACTTCATCCTATCCCAGGTATTCCTTAAAGAGGTGGGGTTTCAAGTGTTGAGTGTTTATTAAAGTGACTAGTGTTCCATTATTAAAGTGGCCAGAGATTATATGTCTATGTATATAGGGCAGCAGCAGCTAAGGTGCAGGGTTGAGTCACTGGGTGGTAGCCGGCTAGTGATAGCTATTTAACAGTCTGATGGCCTTGAGATAGAAGTTGTTTTTCAGTCTCTCGGTCCCAGCTTTGATGCACCTGTACTGACCTCGCTTTCTGGATGATAGCGGGGTGAACAGGCCGTGGCTCGGGTGGTTCATGTCCTTGATTATCTTTTTGGCCTTCCTGTGACATCGGGTGCTGTAGGTGTACTGGAGGGCAGGCCGTGTGCCCCCAGTGATGCGTTGCCAAGACTGCACCACCCTCTGGAGAGCCCTGCGTTTGCGGGCGGTGCAGTTGCCGTACCAGGCGGTGATACAGCCCGACAGGATGCTCTTAGTTGTGCATTTGTAAAAGTTTGTGAGGGTCTTAGGGGCCAAGCCGAATCTCTTCAGCCACCTGAGGTTGAAGAGGCTCTGTTGCACCTTCTTCACCACACCGTCTGTGTGGGTGGACCATTTCAGATTGTCATTGATGTGTACGCTTTCCACCTTCTCCACTGCGGTCCTGTCGATGTGGATAGGGGCGTGCTCCCTCTGCTGTTTCCTGAAGTCCACAATCAGCTCCTTCGTTTTGTTGACGTTGAGGGAGATGTTATTTTCCTGGCACCACTCCGCCAGGGCCCTCACTTTCTCCCTGTAGGCTGTCTCGTCATTGTTGTTAATCAGGCCTACTACTGTTGTGTCGTCTGCAAACTTGATGATTGAGTTGGAGGCGTGTGTGGCCACGCAGTCATGGGTGAACAGGGCATACAGGAGGGGGCTGAGCACGCACCCTTGTGGGGCCCCTGTGTTGAGGATCAGTGAAGTGGAGGTGTTGTTTCCTACCTTCACCACCTGGGGGTGGCCTGTCAGGAAGTCCAGGACCTAGTTGCACAGGGCGTGGTTCAGACCCAGGGCCCCAAGCTTAATGATGAGCTTGGAGGGTAGTGTGCAGTGCGATGGCGATTGCATCGTCTGTGGATCTATTGGGGCGGTAAGCAAATTGAAGTGGGTCCAAGGTGTCAGGTAAGGTAGAGGTGATATGATCCTTAACTAGTCTCTCAAAGCACTTCATGATGACAGAAGTGAGTGCTATGGGGCAATAGTCATTTAGTTCAGTTACCTTTGCTTTCTTGGGTACAGGAACAATGGTGGACATCTTGAAGCAAGTGGGGACAGCATACTGGGATAGGGAGAGATTGAATATGTCTGTAAACACTCCAGCCAGCTGGTCTGCGCATGCTCTGAGGACGCGGCTAGGGATGCCGTCTAGGGCAGGCAGCCTTGCGAGGGTTAACACGCTTAAATGTCTTACTCATGTCAGCCATGGAGAACGAGAGCCCACAGTCCTTGGGAACGGGCCACGTCGGTGGCACTGTTATCCTCAAAGCGGGTGAAGAAGGTGTTTAGCTTGTCCGGGAGCAAGACGTCGGTGTACGTGGTCTCTGACTTGTGGTCAGACTAGCTCAGGTGGAACAAACTTAAACTTGCACCTTTTTTCAATGCTGAATTGAATGTCACTGAGAAAACAGAAAGGTGCCATAATGTATTTTTTTTCTCGCAAACATCCTTTCTGAATGTAAAAGTAATGCTTGTTTTTCAAAAGTATCTGTAAACTGATTACAAAATGTTAGCTGGTAACATAACTGATTACAGTTACAGTTTAAAAAAAATCAGATGACATCTCCAACAGCGTGTGTTATGTGTGTGTGTGCAACCATTGGGCATCTGAACCACAACCATTGGGCATCTGAACCACAACCATTGGGCATCTGAACCACAACCGTGGGGCATCTGAACCACACCCGTGGGGCATCTGAACCACAACCGTGGGGCATCTGAACCACAACCGTGGGGCATCTGAACCACAACCATGGGAATAGGAAACGGCTATTTAAATCAGACTATGTAAAAGTGTTTGTGGTGGGCCTCATATTTCTCACTGGGGACTAGAATGAGTCATTATTATCCCAACAGAAACAACAGTCATCTGAAATGGACCTTAACAGACAAGTTTCTGACCCTCTCTCACTGAGAACACCCCTGTTCCATAATGCTTTTCATTTGCTTTGTCTACAATGTAGCTTTTATTCTTAAAGGGAAATGTCACAATTTATTCTTAACCACCATTTTCCTTCTGTTTTCATTATCTTTCTTTCTCCTGCTCCATTCTCTCTCTCTCTCTCTCTCTCTCTCTCTCTCTCTCTCTCTCTCTCTCTCTCTCTCTCTCTCTCTCTCTCTCTCTCTCTCTCTCTCTCTCTCTCTCTCTTTCTCCCTCTCTCTCTCTCTCTCCCTCTCTCTCTCTCTCTCTCTCTCTCTCTCTCTCTCTCTCTCTCTCTCTCTCTCTCTCTCTCTCTCTCTCTCTCTCTCTCTCTCTCCCCTCTCTCTCTTTCTCTTTCTCCCTCTCCCTCTCTCTCTTTATGCCTCTCCCTCTCACTCTCTCTCCCTGTCCTAGGATCAGCTGTGGTCCAGGTGACTGTTACAGAGAGGCCCAGCCATACATACATCCAGCTGAATCCAATCAGCCGCCCGTTCCATCATCTAGGATGGAATTACCCTCATCTCATTTCCAGGCCGACCAGGACATTTGGCACATAGCAGGCCTTTACATCTTCATCAGGGGGCCAGGCAGGCAGCATGCAACAGGCTGAAAGAGAAAATGTTTCTGCACAGGACATCACTGCTGGGTGTGGTGTGTGTTTGTCTTTGTCTGTGTGCATGCGTGCCTGCGTGCGTTCAGGAAGATGACCTCGCCTCCGCCTTGGCCTGGCTAACCCTTTGACAGGGAGAGATCTTCGGGGTGGGAGGGGGGTGGGGTGGAGGGGAGCAGTGAGCACGTGCTAAGCCTAGTGTGCCAGAGAAGCTCAGCTGTAGCTGCAGTTTGGCACCAGCAGCCCAGGTACCATATACTGTACCTGCACCATCCTGGGATTTTAATTGGCATTCAGTGGCTTGATAAATGGATTGGCATAATGGGACGATATACTTGACATATGCAGGGCTCTCCTGAGGGATTTGTATTTTGTACTTCACACGTCGCCCGCTCGACATGATGCAGATACCAACACAGCGAGAGAGGCTCCTCTCGCTCAGCTACCAGCTGCGTCCCTGTCACCAATGCACCCCGTTCTCCCCTATCACCTCCCTCTCCCCCCTCACCCCCTTCTCCACCCTCTCTACCCCCCCTTTCACCCTCTCCTACCCCCTCCTCACCTCAGCCAATCAGGTGACTTCTCTCCATGGGGGTTATAGATTAAAGCGGAGTAGAGCCAAGAGGCCACACCACAGCAGAGCAGAGTACTCTCTCTCTCTCTCTCTCTCTCTCTCTTCTCTCTCTCTTCTCTCTCTCTACTCTCTCTCACCCCCCACACTCCATACTGCAGCATCAAGAGGGCAGTTGAAAACACTAACATTTCACAGTCAGATGTTCAATATTGTTATGATCCGAGTTCACAGTTTATATCTGGCTATACACTGAGTATACAAAACATTAAGAACACCTGCTCTTTCCATGACATAGACTGACCAGGTGAATCCAGGTGAAAGCTATGATCACTTATTAATGTCACTTGTTAAATCCACTTCAATCAGTGTAGATGAAGGGGAGGAGACAGGTTATTGAGACATGGATTGTGTATGTGTGCCATTCAGAGGGTTAATGGGCAAGACAAAATATTTAAGTGTCTTTGAATGGGATATGGATTAGGTGCCAGGCGTTTTGTGTCAAGAACTGCAACGCTGCTGGGTTTTTCACTCTCAACAGTTTCCCGTGTGTATCAAGAATGGTCCACCACCCAAAGGACATCCAGCCAACTTGACACAACTGTGGGAAGCATTGGAGTCAACATGGGCCAGCATTCCTGTGGAATGCTTTTGACACCTTGTAAATTCCATTCCCAGACAAATTGAGGCTGTTCTGAGGCCAAAGGGGGGAGATGCAACTCAATATTAGGAAGACGTTCCTAATGTTTGATATACTCAGTGTATGCCACAATGTGTTTTTTATAAATGAAATCAGGATAAACAAGATTGAATCAACAACGAAGCA